>NC_081192.1:106150225-106407725 GCF_902713425.1 Acipenser ruthenus | reverse complement strand
TTAGCATTGGAAAAGGATAGGGTTTGCTTGTTAACAGTCTGCTCTGTTGATTTTGCTGGACAGTGAGAGGGTGTTTATGTGTTAGGTCTCATTACCCCAGTTACAGATTTTAAATGAAGGATTAAACGCTGGTGGGCTAATGTCTGAACATCTTGGTGCATTAGCCAGGATGGGTATCCATGACGTCTAGTGTATCTTAATCTTGGATTCTCAACAGCAACAGAAGAACGACAGGAAGCAAACCAAAGACACACAGGCAACACCAGAGCAGACGTGGGAATTACTGAGGGAGAACTTCCCAGCAGAGTGATCCGCAGCAACACCTGTTTCAGGTACTGTTTGAAAAGTGCACTGTGACTCATTCAAAATCATTCAGCAAATTGCATGCAGGGGTTGCCCTTCATTATATGGCCAGTTTGTAGTTTAGCGTGTTTTTTTTCCCCTGCAGTTACATTATTGCTTGATTGCTTTTTAGCTATCTCCTTTTAAACCATATAATAAATGTTTTACATAAAAACGATGCAACCTGCCTGACTACTGTACAACATGGGGAAAGAACAAGGTTCATGGCATATCTGCAGTTCCTACATTATCTTGTGCACAAATACGCAGTGTTACAGCAACTCTTTGATATTGTCTTAAAAAGCGTCTCCCTTTTCTTATTATGCAGGACCTATAAATGCATCGAGCACATTGTCAGACAGCATGTTGAACAGGAATGTCTCTGGCTGTAAATCATTAATCCTCAGCTGGTAATATATAAATAACTAGTAGCCTGTATCCTGGCAGACTTTGAGTCCATGTCAGTATGGGGCAAGTTCTAAACTGAACTAAACTGGTTCAGACAGCCAATGCACAGGCTCCACGGATCCATTAGTTACTGGAGTTCATCATGGGGAGGCTGAGGTAGGTTTGCTGTGGTGACCACCCATATATCATCCAGTAAATACAATCCATGAGAAAGTAGTAACGAGGGCACAAGTGCAGTGGAACGTCCTGTCAGAGGAAGGGGCGGTGCTAAAGTGAAAGGCTCCAGTTCTACGCCATTATCAGCTTGTTTCCAGAAAGCTACTTGGTTATTTATATCTCTCCTCTTCAGCAACTTGCTGTCCTCTGAATGTGGTCAGAACGCTTTGTTGATTTTTTGTTGTTGTTCTTTATAAATGTACAAAACAAATCCAACAACAGTATCCAAACTGCAATTTACTGTCAAAATCAGACAACTCAGCCAGTGAAAACTGCCTGTAGCAGACTACAGGTATGGGCCGCATTTAAAAAACTGTGTTTATTCCAAACCCGTGGCGTTGCCATGGTGTTCTGGTCAGTATACAAGTGTAATCTGTTCTTGAATCAATAGGCAGTAATAAGGGTGCCATAACAGGGCCAATAATGAAATGACCCTGAGAGCTATTGCAATTAACTGTCCAGCATATGATGGGTTTGTGTTTTCATTTTCATTTCCAAGATTAACTGGAGCTGCAGTCTGTGAAAACAAACAGTTCCACAGAGTTGCGTCTATTTGTCGTAACAGAATGTTAATCTGAAAACCGAGAAACTGGGAAGTAGTCGAAACAGAACATTCCAGTGCCAGAGTCTGGTGCTTTCCTCCTCTCTGCTGTCACACATCTCGCAGAGTTCTCTCCTCCTAGTGCTCAGTCTTTAGATTTACTCACACAGTGTTGTGGATTTACAGTAAACCAGCAGGTCTGTTAGGCTGTGACGTGGAACTGTAGTCTCTTATCAGGGCTTTATGAGACAATAAACTGACCTTTTTTTTTCTCAGCTACTACATTTCAGGGACAGCCCTTCCTAGGGAAGTGAATTTGTGTAAGGGATATTCATAACCGCCCACTTTTCACAGATTAAATACCGGCAAAAACTCTTATCCTGAGGAAGGGTTTTCCACCGTATATAAGAGCTGAGAATTAGCATTTCTATATATATTTTAATTGTTCCATTACAGTAACATGTTCCAACATTAATTCAAGTGTTTTTATTACTGTTTCACTAAAATAAAAAAATACAAATGTACAACTTTTATTTGTTAATTATTTACAACCCTCTCGATGAGCATTTTCACAACTTGAAGATCTTGTACTCAGCTTTCCTGTTGTGTGGAATGTGGTTTGAGCTGATGGCCCAGAGTAACCCCTCTTGTTTCTATTTCCTGTGTTCATCTCCACTTTCTCCCAGTGCAATCAGTGAGCTTGTTTGTTGTGTTTCCTATGAGTTGCAGCAGTCCCTTCTTGAGCTGTGAGAAGTCAATGCTTCCCAGCAGCCTCTAATAAACACTGACTCTTTGAAGGGGAGGTCTCCTTCAGATTGTACCTCTCTTAGCTGAAATCATAGGACCAGCACAGCCAGCAAACCAACAACTCTGACCAGCATGCACCAGTTTATCGAACATTAAATATAACGGACATGCCCGCACATCTTACATGTGAGCTTAGTGATAGCTTGAATGAAGGGCACCATAGACTTTCACCAATTTCATTTGTATTGCAGATGTATTGCATCAGTACTAGGGCATGTCAGGAATTAATTCAATGAATTCAAATGCTAATTACACAACATAAAAGGATGCGTTCCCTCGGGTGCCCTTGTTTATACAGTAACTGAGTACCAATCAATATTAATCTTACCGTCTTATTAAATATACAAGCCGTTGTGATCAAGCACTCATGTTTTATCTGTGATTAATAGTTCCTCCTTTCTTTTATCCATTTGCTATCAAATCATTTTAATTCTACCAAGTCACGGCTACTGATAAGTAAACAAAGTAAACAAGCTGTATTCAGTTAATAAACTTTATTGAAGCAAGTCTAATAAATGATTAAAAATATATTAAAACCTGTTCAAATATCATAAAAAGTGACTGTTTAAAAGGTACCAAAAAAAGTACAGTACCTTATTTCTGTTTCCAGGAAAGAACTCTAAACTCGTCAACACAACAACGCGCCTGCAATCAGGACAACCCGTACTGCGCTTTGCGCGGTCGCCCATGAGTCAGCGCATTGGGAGTGATTTTTGACTGTGAAGGAAACACAATAAAAAAAAAAAAACACCACACACACAAAATTGTGTTGTACTAAGATCTATACATATACTGTGTAAATATGGAATCATTTCTGAAGAAAAGAGACCATGAAGAATCTACCTCTGCTTCAAATGCTGCTGAATTAACAAAAAATCAGCAGAAGAAACCGAAGCTGGTAAACCGGCAGTATAGTGACAGCTAGTTGTTATATGGATTTTCATGGACTGGTGATGCCTCTTGCTCTCTGCCAGAATGTCTTATTTGTAGGGAGAAGCTGTTGAACAACGGAATGGTGCCAAGTAAGTTAAAGCACCATTTCATGACCAAACACCTGTCACTCGCTGGCAAAGACATATATTGCTGAGACCCTAATTCTACCCGCATGCAGAGGTGCAGCCAAAGAAATAGCCAAGGTTCCTCTCTCAGATAACACAATCAGCCGCCGTATTGATGACATGTCATTTGATATTGAGTTGCTGCTTCGAGAGAAAATACAAACAAGCGGGAAGTTTGCCCTGCAGATTGACGATTCTACAGATATTAGCGGACACTGCCAACTCCTAGCCAATGTCAGGTATGCTGATGAAGATTCAATCAAGGATAATTTCTTCTTCTGTAAAAAAGTGCCAGATCACACAACTAGGGAGGAAATCCTTCACGTCACAAATGCTTACCTTACTGAGGTAAGTAATCTTCAGTGGACAAATTGTTATAGCATCTGCACTGACAGAGTGGCTTCCATGATGGGTAAAGTTAAAGAATTTGTGAGCAAAGTGAGAAAACAGAGCCCTGAGATCCTGGCCAGCCACTGTGTCCTGCACCACAAAGCTCTTGTCACTAAAACAATGCCACCAGAGTTAAGCAGTACTAGACCAAACCGTGAAAATCGTGAATGATATCAAATCACGGCCTTTAAAGTCTCGTCTGTTTTCTATTTTATGTGAAGAGATAGGTGCAGAGCACCAAAGCTTTCTCCTGCTCACTGAGGTGCGATGGCTGTCTTGCGGGAAGGTCCTGTCTTGTGTATATGAGCTCCGGAATGAACTTTAAGGAATTGCCCTACAAAGATCTGGTCTCCAATGATTCTTGGTGTGCCAAGCTGGCCTGTCTTGCGGATATATTCAGCCATCTCAACGAACTGAATAAAAAAAATGAGTATGGAAGATTTTGATTGGGTATGTGATCCGTTTAATTGAGCTTCTTTGGAATCTTCAAAGAAGTTGCAATTGAAGGCACCAGAAGAATTTGCAGAGCTAAGGATGGATCGCACATTAAAAAAGAAGTTTGCAGAGATGCCTCTGGACACATTTTGGTTGCTTGCAGAAAAAGAATATCCATCTATTTCAGACCGTGCTATCTCAATTTTATTACCTTTCCCCACAACCTACTTGTGTGAGTTGGGCTTTTCAACACTAGTGAACCCTCATTATTAATCTTAGTGTTGTCTCCATTTCTAACTTGTTTTACTAGTGAATCTAGTGAATCCTCATTATTAATCTTAATATGAATATTGAACTTCTCTGCAGTTTTTATATTCTCTTCTTTTTTACTGAATTAAAAATAAACAGCTTTAAATTATATCTTCTTTTGCAGTCTGCTATTTATAATTCAAAATCTGAAACGTTGGGCCATTGGATTTCAAAACATTTAAAATCTTACATGCGCGATCAATTTGAAAATTGTGTTACATAGGTATCTAGGCAAAATATTAGCTATTGCTCAGACTTGCAGCCTGTGGCATTGAACAGCTTTCACTATAAATGGCTTAAACTGATAAGAAATTCTTCTAAGGGTGGCTTGAATTGTTTTTAAGAGGTTCAAATGTAGAGGCTTTTATTAGAGGGTGAGTCCAGCTGGAGAAAATAGGGTGGTGTGCCTCAAAAACAGTGAAAGCATACATGGTAAATCACATATAAGTAAAGGTAAAACATGGGGAAACATAGTAGGGTGGTAAATGCATTGTATGGGAAAATCATAGAAAACTGCAACATTACTATACCGATTCAAGGTGGTAAACTTGCGTTAGCTGTGTTAGACCGAGAAACTATTGTCTGTAACTGGTCAGAGTTACCCTGCATGCTGCTGTATTGAATTGTATTGTTTTGGGGATGAAACTTTATCCACCATGGCAACTCTTATTTTCAAACAGGGTCCAGTTACTGAAGTGAGCTCCCTGTGTGAACCACTGCTTTGTTTAATTTAAGTGTTTGCACTTAAACTCCATGAATCTCCATTACAGTGGTTTATTTGAATCTACATTATTATTTCTAAAATGTTTTTTACAAGTGCATAACCCATTGGCCCATGTGTATATATATATATATATATATATATATATATATATATATATATATATATATATACACACTACCGGTCAAAAGTTTTAGAACACCCCCATTTTTCCAGTTTTTATTGAAATTTAAGCAGTTCAAGTCCAGTGAATAACCTGAAATGGTACAAAGGTAAGCGGTAAACTGCCAGATGTTAAAAAAAAAAGTTTAGGTTACCAAAAACTGAAAATTAATGTACATTTCAGAGTTATACAAAAAGGCCTTTTTCAGGGAACAAGTAATGGGTTAACAACTTACAGCTAACAGTTAGTTGATGCTAACAATTCCTACACGTGTCCCAACTTTTGTTGATTACTTACAAACCCTCTGTCTGTATAAAAGCAGTGTTGGAACAGACTGCGTTACTACACCCTCTTAAGCATTATTTGGACAGTATTGTATTATTATTATTATTATTTATTTCTTAGCAGATGCCTCCGATCAGGAGTCCAGAGCCCTAACCACTACTCCACACTGCTGCCCATTGTACTGCAGGAAGTAGTATATTGCTCTCATAATGGCGAGAAAAAGGCAATTAACAAAGGAAGACAGACAGACCATTATAACCCTTAAAAGTGTAGGTCTTTCCTTTAGAGAAATTGCAAAGAAAGCCAAGGTGTCAGTGAGTACAGTTACCTACACCATCAAAAGGCACTTGGAAACTGGAAGAAACTCTGACAGGGAGAGGTCTGGCAGACCCAAAGCCACAACAGAATCAGAAGACAAGTTTCTGAGAGTCAACAGCTTGCGTGATAGGCGGCTCACAGGACAACAGCTTCAAGCACAGCTTAACACTGGTCGAAGTAAGCAAGTCTCAGTTTCAACTGTGAAGAGAAGACTTCGAGCTGCAGGTTTGACAAGTCGAGTGGCAGTAAGAAAGCCATTGCTAAGATGGCAAAATAAGAAAAAGAGGCTTGCCTGGGCCATGAAGCACCGCCAGTGGACTACTGAAGACGGTCTTATGGACCGATGAATCAAAATTTGAAATCTTCGGTTCATCACGCAGGGTTTTTGTACGCCGTCGAGTAGGCGAAAGGATGGTTCCTCGGTGTGTGACACCAACTGTCAAACATGGAGGAGGAAGCGTGATGGTCTGGGGCTCTTTTGCTAGATCCAGAGTCGGCGACTTACACAGAGTGAGTGGCACCCTGAACCAAAACTGCTACCACAGCATTTTGCAGCGCCATGCAATACCCTCTGGTATACGCCCAGTTGGTCAGGGGTTCATCCTACAGCAAGATAATGACCCAAAACATACCTCCAGGCTATGTCAGAACTACCTTAGAAGAAAAGAACAAGATGGTAGGCTTCAAATCATGGAATGGCCAGCACAGTCTCCAGACTTAAACCCCATCGAGCTGGTTTGGGATGGACTGGACAGAAGGGTGAAAGCAAAGCAACCTACAAGTGCAACACATTTGTGGGAACTTCTGCAACAGTGTTGGGAAGAACTTTCCGAACAATATTTGATTTCCATTGTAGAAAGAATGCCACGAGTGTGTTCGGCTGTTATATCTGCAAAAGGTGGCTACTTTGATGAGTCAAAAATTTAGATTAAATTTTGTTAAACAAAACGATTCCATGATTTCTTTTTTATCTCCAATTGTTTATTTGTTCTATGCTTTAATTTCAGAGTACATTGAGACATTAAACTGCGTAAATTTCAATATAAACTGGAAAAATGGAGGTGTTCTAAAACTTTTGACCAGTAGTGTATATATATATATCAAACATGTTCACTGACCATGCAATTTGTAATATTTTTGTAAAAGAAAAATAATGACAAAATTAGTGGACAAATCAACCCAAAGGTGTGTTTTGAGAATAAGCAACAGCAGCATTGTGAATTAAACCATGTACTGCCTATTAAATAGGATTCGTAAGTCTGTTTGTGCTGATATATAGGATGTAGTATCACATGGGGACTGGCGTCTGCTCTCGAATCAGGACACCTCAGTCTCTTATAACACTAGCAGCTACAGAGAGACATGCTAGTGTGTGTTGAGCAGGGGAGAGTGTTAATAGATCTGACACACTGCCTGTGAACAGCACTGCTAGACTGGAAGCAGAGTAGTCATGGAGATGGGTGTGAACGCAGCAGTTGACTGGGGAGAGTGGCAGTGCTGTGTGCTATTTTTAACCAAGCGTATTTGTGTTAACACTTTCCTCCTCAGATGTATTCCAAACTGAGAAAACTAAAGATGAGGGAACACAAAGCCACTTTTTCAGGAATAGTGGCTTGAAAACTGGTTCCAGGAGACAGGGAGACCTAAGGCCTGAGAACATTTTGTGGCTTGGAGCTTGGTTTCAGGAGACAAGGTTTCAGGAGACTTAGGGTTTGACACAGCAATGTTGACTCAAACTTGGTCTCTCAGTCTCCTGGAACCAGGTTTCAAGCTACTGTTCCTGAAAAAGTAGCTTTGTATTCCCTCAGCACTAGTTTGAGGCAGCTTTGCTGTAGAAAACCCTGTCTCCCATGGTGTGCCGCGCAGTGACCTGAAACCTCATCTCCTGAAAACAAGTTCCAAGCCACAAACTGGCTTTGTGTTCCCTCAGCTTGACCCCTCTTTACTGAAGTAATAGCTGTTTACAGCACAGAGCTTTCTGTAGCTGCCTTCATGTCTGTCCTAATTGTTGACGCATTGTTGTCAGTGTGTTTGCTGCCTGCTCTGTAGGGGTAAAATCCTGGTTGCGCACAATGGCAGTTAATGTCTTTTTGTGGTTGTCCATACACATACGTTACCATGGTAATAGAGTGCTTCACTGCAATAAATACATCCTTGCATTGTTTGTGTTCACAAGTCTGTACATCTAAAAATATATTCCCTACTTCATAACACTTTCCTAAAGCTTTTCTACACAAATTCTAACCTGTTACATTCGCTCTGGTGCAAACAAAACTGTAAAAAAAATACTAGGATAAAGACATGGGACCCACCCAGATACTCAGAAACAAATTCAAATTCAAATTCAAATTGACTTTATTGGCATGACAATAAAAAGAATTGTGTTGCCAAAGCACATACATGGAATAACCGACTCAAATATACAGACAAATATACAGACAAATACATTTTTTAATACTAAACAGTATCCCTCCTCCCTCTATATTAAACAGTACCTCCCTCCCTCTATAGTGAACAGAATCCCTCCCTTCCCCTCTATATTAAACAGTACCCCCTCCCTCCCTCTATATTAAACAGAATCCCCCCTCCCTCCCTCCCTTCCTCTATTAAACAGAATCCCTCCCTCCCTCTCTCTCTCTTTTCCCTCTCTAGTGTGACGTGTTCACAGTTTGTCCCTCAGGCTATGACAGGTCTCCACGTATTGACCAGCCAGTCTGGCTGTGAGTTTGTCTTCCCCCAGCAGGATTGACAGCTTCTGGGTATCACACATTTTGGGGAATTCTGGGACTACATCGCAGTATTTGGGGAAGAAAATGTCCCTTATGTTTTTATATTTTTCACAGTGTGTCAGGAAGTGAATCTCTGTCTCGACCTCTCCTGTCTCACAGTGATCACCGCGCCTGTTCTCCCTGGCTAGCCAGGTTTGCCTCTGTCGGCCTTTTTCAATGGCCAGGTTGTGGTCACTGAGCCGGTATTTGGTCAGGATCTGCCTCTGCTTTGTGTTTCTGACAGTTACCAGGTATTCTGCCAGGGTGTGATTTCTATTTAGGGTCCGATAGCACTCTAGTTTGTTTTGTGTTTTAGTGTTTGTATCCCAATGGTCCAGATAGGAGTGTTTCAGGTGTTTTATAATTTGGTTTACACTAATTGGAATTGTTTTTGCAGTGCTGTCCTGAAGCTGACTGATGTCAGTGTTGCTCAGCTTGGTGAGCTTCAGGACCAGCTGGCTGAGGGGACTCTTTTCTGGGCTGAGCTCTTGGTATTGCAGGGCTTTATGATGGAGTGAGTTTGGGTCACTAGTTTTTAGTTGAATCCAGTATTTGAATGCTCTTTTGGATATTAATAACACCGTGTAACAATTTTTTTTTTTTTTTTTTTGGTTCCTGGGTAGTAAGTGTTATTTCCTAATTGCTTATGCCTCAAAAGTATAGAAAATGGCTATTATTCTCCACAAACTTTGCTTTTGTGACCAGGACAGTGATATTTTGAAATTTACCTATTTTCCAGAACATTCCAGATAGATTCAGTGCTGAGTAAACTTGGAGTAACTTCTAGAACTTTCTAGAACTTTCCAGTAATATAAACAGTAGTATAAATACAGGGGCCTTAAGCCCACCAGTTCAGTTTAGTTCCAGCTGCCTAAGTGGATACATATCTGCATTTTTCTGAGATGGCATCAAGAGGCTGCAATGGTGGCATTCCTGATGGGTCTCCAAGGCGGTTTTACCAAATTTCCCTGCTATCTTTGCCTTTGGGACAGCAGGGACACCAAGGCACACTACCACAGGCGGGACTGGCCACAGCGGACCGAGTTCTCTGTGGGGAGGAACAACGTCAAGTGGGAGCCACTGGTGGACCCCCGGAAGGTGCTGATGCCACCACTGCACATCAAATTGGGCCTTATGAAACAATCTGTCAGAGCTCTAGATAAGGAGTCGGCAGCCATCAAGTACCTTCAAGACTTCTTCCCTAAGCTGTCTGAGGCAAAGGTCAAAGCCGGTGTCTTCGTCGGACCACACATAAAGAAGATCCTGGAGTGCAATGAATTCCCCAAGAAGCTCACTCGTAAGGAGAAAGCGGCTTGGAACAGCTTTGTCGCAGTGGTTCGGGGCTTCCTGGGGAATCACAAGGCCGAAAACTATGTGGAGCTGGTTGAGACTCTGGTGAAGAATTACGGCACAATGGGCTGTAGGATGTCCCTCAAAGTCCATATCCTTGATGCTCATCTTGATAAATTCAAGGAGAACATGGGAGCGTACTCGGAGGAGCAAGGCGAGCGCTTCCACCAGGATATACTGGACTTTGAACGCCGCTACCAAGGACAGTATAATGAGAACATGATGGGAGACTACATTTGGGGGCTGATTCGTGAAAGTGATTTACAGTATAATCGTAAATCTCGAAAAACTACTCACTTCTAAATCTTTTGTAGTCATTTTTGTATTACATTAGTATAAATACATGTTAATTTGGATTCATATGTTCTTTTTTTCTGACTATGTGAACGAAAAGACACAAATTTGCCCGTTTTCTCATTGGAAATAGGTAAATTTCAAAATATCACTGTCTGGTCACAAAAGCAAAGTTTGTGGGGAATAATAGCCATTTTCTATACTTTTGAGGCATAAGCAATTAGGAAATAATACTTACTACCCAGGAACAAAAATTGTGTTACATAGTGTAATCAATGGATAAAGGCCTAATTCAGCCCTGCATGCATTGTTTGGTGTTTTTCTTTGTAATTTCATGATGTTTTTGCAGAACTCTGCATGCAGGGTTTCTGTGGGGTGTTTGTCCCATTTTGTGTAGTCCTGGTTGGTGATTGGACCCCACACTTCACTGCCATAGAGCGCAATTGGCTGAATTACACTTTCAAAAATTTTGAGCCAAATTTTGACGGGGGGATTTATATTATAGAGCCTCCTCTTTATGGCATAAAAAGCCCTGCATGCTTTCTCCTTTAGTGCATTGACTGCCAGGTTAAAGCTCCCTGATACACTGATGGTCAGACCCAGATATGTGTAGCTGCTGATGTGCTCTAGGGTGGTGTTGCCTAGAGTGAAGTGGTACTTATTTCCCTGAGATATCTCTCTCTCTCTCTCTCTCTCTCTCTCTCTCTCTCTCTCTCTCTCTCTCTCTCTCTCTCTCTCTATACACACACATATATATATATATATATATATATATATATATATATATATATATATATATATATATATATATATATAAATAATTGTTCTTAATTGGGTAGGGTATTGGTAAAAGTATGATCACTAATACAAGAAATGCAAATAGCCTTTTCCTCTGAAAAAGCACATTTCTAATGATTGATCACCTATTTTCTGTCCACTGTCTAAAAAAGATATAAGCATTTCCTTTGAAATAAGACGCAGTGCATAAACGGTGCCGGATATTAATAAACAAGGACTTGGCTTGACGTCTCTGTAGGGAGAGAGGAATTCAAGCATACATCTCTCTCTCTCTCTCTCTCTCTCTCTCTCTCTCTCTCTCTCTCTCTCTCTCTCTCTCTCTCTCTCTCTCTCTCTCTCTCTCTCTCTCTCTCTCTCTCTCTCGATTCAGTAAGGCGAAACACAACATGTTATTCCCCCCGTTAACAAGAGATGCAGCAAAACAATGAAAAAAAAAAAATTCCACGACAAAAAAATAAAAAATAAAAACTTCCACAAGACAAAAGAAAATTCCACAAGACAATAAAATAAAATAATAATAAAACTCAGGCACTGCTTAATTGCTGTTCGCGCGGCGAATGGAAACACATAATACGGCAGCGCATATTTGTGTCTGAATTGCAATTGAACAGAGATTTTAGCCTGAGGGCTGAACAGAATCAAGCTTGTATGAAAGATAGCATTGTCTGAGAACTGATTGCTTCAAAAAATACATATGTGAGGGGAAAATGGCATTCCATGTTAGTTAAAGCAAGGCGCCTTGGAGGGTGATTGTCTGTATCGCCCTGGGCACATTTAATCTGCCGATGTCTTATTTAAAAATATAAGATGAAAAGAACAAATAAATCAATCAATTTAAAACAGCAGCGGTAAGAGAAAGTGCTCATGATGGACCCGTTTGAAGCTGCTGAAGCCCGTTAAATACTGTACATTCTCACTGAATGATTTGTTACAAAACATATTGACAGGGCTTGTTTTGTGATACCGCCTTGTTACAGTAGAACAACGCTCACACACACAGACAACCTCACCCGGAGAGAGGGGAGAACAGACAGGCTGTTTTATATCCTGCTCAATGTTCCAGTGACAGAGCTCCCACAGACCAGCGTCATTAAAGAATGATTCCATTTCCATAGCCAGCACACTGCGTCACGCTGGGAGAGAAGTGCTTTGGTCTCTGACCAAGAGTAGGGGAGGGTCTGTTTCCTTCTGCCTTTAGTTTGACCCCTTCTGGCGGCAGACTACTTGCCGGCGTGTGGTGGTACATTTTACTTTTATTAGTTAGAAAAAAAGAGATCAAAATAAAGAATGTCTATATTGTGTAGCCACCAACACAATGTACGTGTTAGAGAAAATGGAGTGCATTACTAAATAAAAAAATAACTGAAATAGCAGAGCGTGCAGAACATACAAATCACACGTTAATAAGAATATGCATTTGTTTTTTAAACGTTGTTAATTTAAAGCATACAGATGATTTTGGTTACTCATTTCAGCTGGTGAATCGCACAATGGAAGGCAGTAATATGATTAAACCATTATCTGAAGCCAGCCACAAACGCAGTCACTGATGGGGAAAAACCAGTGAATCATCTCCATGTTCAGATGCAAGCGAGTTAGTCTGATCAACAAGAACCAGCTGTTTTGGAGCATTTTACAGCACTGCATCCACTGCCTATCCGAGCGCAGTCATCCCAGGATTGCCACTGGACGATGGATGAACTCCTGGATGACTCTATTGATAGCTATTGATTTTCTATATATGCTCCCAAAAACACATTCCAAGGGGTAAACTACTGTACCCCCTTTTTGTTGTTACTGTATATTATTATTATTATTATTATTATTATTATTATTATTATTATTATTATTATTATTGTTACTTTGTAATCTTTCCTACTTCATGATATTGCACTTTTCTGTTTTAACTGACAGACATGCAGAGGGCTTTGAGACACTGTGGTATAAAATGCGCTATATCAATACAGTGCATTGAATTGGAATTGAAATAATAACCCTAGTAAGAACCCTTGTTAGCAGGTAGGGTTTATGCAGAAGCCTTTTATCTCAGATTTCCTGAGTTGGATGTGGCTCAGCTCAAAAAGAAAACTGCCACTGGGCACATCTGCAGACAGGCCGTCTCAGGAGAGCATGGACCAGGATGTGATGGGTACATCTGCAGACAGGTCAACTCGGGAGAGCATGGACCAGGATGTGATGGGCACATCTGCCTACAGGCAGTCTCAGGAGAGCATGGACCAGGATGTGATGGGCACATCTGCAGACAGGCTGTCTCAGGAGAGCATGGACCAGGATGTGATGGGCACATCTGCAGACAGGCTGTCTCAGGAGAGCATGGACCAGGATGTGATGGGCACATCTGCAGACAGGCCGTCTCAGGAGAGCATGGACCAGGATGTGATGGGCACATCTGCAGACAGGCTGCCTCAGGAGAGCATGGACCAGGATGTGATGGGCACATCTGCAGACAGGCTGTCTCAGGAGAGCATGGACCAGGATGTGATGGGCACATCTGCAGACAGGCTGTCTCAGGAGAGCATGGACCAGGATGTGATGGGCACATCTGCAGACATGCCGTCTCGGGAGAGCATGGACCAGGATGTGATGGGCATGGGGGCCCATGTGGGTACTGTTAGAGGATGGTTACTGGCATGCTTGTGGGCAGCATATTTCATGAGCAACTGAAGTCCACCGCAAAACAAATGCATAAGAAGAAAGAAGCTAAAATCTTGAAAAAGTCCAATTGTAATGGATAGAAAACAAACTTGCACCCTGATTACAATGCAGTAGTGTGCTGGCTGTAGCGCAGCTTGTGTATTTACACAGGAAGTACACTGTGTGTGCTGGTGTGATCACTGTGCATGTGCTGCTCATAGATTTTTTCCTGTGACATTGGCTGCAGTGTTCAAAAGTTTGGAAACAGCACATGATTGACAGCAGGACTAGGGGTGGGATTGTCTTGTCTGTCTTTCCTCACTCAGACCCCTCACTTACTAAATACCCGGGTATCTCTGAATGGATAATCGTCTCTTCTTTAGTAATATGCTAAATATCTTAATCAGCAAGACATCTCACAAGTAGAATGGCCCCTTGAAATGTTCTCATTTTTCTAGGAAAGCAGTGAAACTGGGGATGGGGAGTTTATTGCTGGATAACTTCACTCTGCTTGCTCACTAAATATCAGTATCCCTGAATAGAAAATAATTTTAATGAACAGTCTCTCCCACAAGTGCAGTGGTGGTACCTCAACTATGATCCACTTACTACCAATGTAGGATTGGCTGGGTGTGACACTGTCTCTTCATTTTACCCAAAAAAATAGGTTTCTGGCTCAGGACTGCCAAGGACTGCACAATATCGTACCAGTCTTGACACACACCACTCAAGAAAATCATTGTCTGGGTAAAAGACAACAACAGGATACAACATCGACAATGGATAACTGCAAAGCATACGACATGGTTTATTTAGATTTCCATAAAGCTTTTGACAAAGTCCCGCATAAAAGATTAATTCTCAAACTGAATGCAGTAGGGATTCAAGGAAGTGCATGCACATGGATTAGGGAGTGGTTAACATGTAGAAAACAGAAAGTACTGATTAGAGGAGAAACCTCAATATGGAGCGAGGTAACCAGTGGTGTACCACAGGGATCAGTGTTAGGTCCTCTGCTATTTCTTATCTACATTAATGTAGAGCGACCAGAATTATCCTGGGTTTAAAAGGCATGATGTATGCGGACAGGCTAAAATAATTGAATCTATTCAGTCTTGAACAAAGACGACATGCGGCGATCTGATTCAAGCATTCAAAATCCTAAAAGGTATAGACAATGTTTACCCAGGGGACTTTTTTGACCTGAAAAAAAGATACAAGGATCAGGGGTCACAAATGGAGATTAGATAAAGGAGCATTCAGAACAGAAAATAAGAGGCACTTTTTTACACAGAGAATTGTGAGGGTCTGACACCCTGGTATCCTTCAAGAAGCTGCTTGATGAGATTCTGGGATCAATAAGCTACTAACAACCAAACAAGCAAGATGGGCTGAATGGCCTCCTCTCGTTTGTAAACTTTCTTATGTTCTTATGTTCTTAAATGCCCCACCCAGTCATTCAGCAAAGCTGTTAACACTATTGTGAGCAGGAAGGAAAGGGTGGGGGTAGGGGAGTGTGAGGGTGGGGGTGATAGAGGTTCAGAACTGACTTGTCTCACTTCTTTAATGGATATACAAGAAGTGGCTTTTTGTATAATAGGTGACATCTTAATCAATAATGTAGATCTTTGGTAGTTTCCCCGTTACATACTTTAACGCTCTATGTATAGGCAAGGCGGCAGCAGAACAGAACTCATCCATTCGCCCCTCTCTCCCCTCCCCTCCCCTCCCCCTCCCTTTTTGCATTCCAGGGCAGCAGTGTGGAGTAGTGGTTAGGGCCCTGGACTCTTGATCGGAGTGGGTTCCATCCCAGGTGGGGGACACTGCTGCTGTACCCTTGAGCAAGGTACTTTACCTAGATTGCTCCAGTAAAAACCCAGCTGTATAAATGGGTAATTGTATGTAAACAATAATGTAATTGTATGTAAAAATAATGTGATATCTTGTGACAATTGTAAGTCGCCCTGGGTAAGGGTGTCTGCTAAGAAATAAATAATAATTATTATTATTATTATTATTCCCATTCAGGCAGTGTTAACAGGTCCCAGGGCAAGGGGGAGACGAGACAGGCAGTGCAGCTGATTGGCTGTCAGGATGTGCGAGCGCTGGGGTCGGTACTCGGAAGGCAGGAAGCCGTGTGGGCAGACTCTCTCTTTCTCTCTCTCTCTCTCCCCCTTTCCCCGTGTCACTGCCTGCGTCACACACAGGGTGTTTTCCACTGACGAAAAGGTGGTGCTGCTGAGCAAGTTGAATCAGACAACGCGAGCGTCGGCTGGTACGATCACAGACCGAGGCGAACAAAAAAGAAAAAAAGAAACAACGACCAGCAGCAGTCTAGACTGTGCGAGGCTGAGCTCGCTTGGGAGGAATTCGTTTCACAAACACAAAAGGATTTTTGTTGTCTTTCATTTATGGTGGACGGATACACAAACTGTTGGTAGGTAACTTTTAATTTTGATGCTTTTTTTAACACTGAACGTGTTTAAAGACCTTGATTCTGGACTACTGCCAAATAGTTGGAATGCTATGTGGCGCGTGTAACTGGAAAAATAAGCAGCTGCGGTCATTCTGTTTTGTTAAGGAAGTTCGGGCTAGTTGATACAGTCCGAGGGTTGAAGGTACAAGTTTGCTTTTAGTTTTTATTTTAATGTACGCTTCTTAAATAACATCTGTGTCAGATGTAACATTGTGCGGGTTATTTGAGAAATGTGCGTGTTATCGAGCTACACGTTTTGTTTATAAAATTAGTAGCATTAATCTGCGTATGGCGTTTGTTTGCTTGTTTGATTATTTCTGTAACTAGCTTTTTTTTTTTAAATTTTTTTTTTGCTGCTGGCCAAAATGAATCGCTTTATTTAGAAATAGCTAACGTTAGCAGTATCTGCCTGTGCGCTTCACAGCAATAGAAAAAAAAATACCTAGACGTTTGCCAAAGCCAGTAGTCTTGAAAGCGGTACGCCGAGGAAAATCCGATTCATTCCAAATACTGTAGTATTGTTGTCTAGTGCATAGCAAGGAGGGGTACAGTTCTGTGATGGATTGGGTACCAGCGGTCTTCGCAACAAGCGCATACATTGTGTGGCGTTTCGCTATGCTAATTGAGGTAATATGCTGTCAGACGCTGTTGCAGGCTGATGATTTATAGGATAAAGCGGTCGTGCCTGTGTATCGCAGTGTGCAGTACTAGCCCTTACAGAACTGACTCTTCTGCACAGTGTACGCGAGAGACTGTCCCACGCAGCAGCTGGCTGAGGTCACGGAGGCTCGTCACAATACGGTGTTGCTGTTGCAGTAATTGTCATTAATCAGTGGGGGTGAGAACCTCAGGTGTGAAGAGGATTTGGGTAAATCAACAGCTTTCGTGGGCTAGTTGAAACCACAATAACGATACATCAGTAACTAACCGTTAATACCAATTGTTTTAAAAAGAGGGATCCTTTGTGTTCTTGCTTATGTTGTGCATAAAAAATGCGAAACAGTCCAGCTACCCATGGTCGTTAATTCCACTAATGACATATTCAATTGCATCACCAAAGGTCCTGCATACCTGTGTTAATAGACTAAGATGTTTGTCTGATTATTGTCTTTAACGCTAAATACCTGTGATGTTCAATGAGGAGTGTCGTCTTGCGGTTGTGTGTTTACCATACTCTTTTTAAATGATTGGATCAATCAGAGAACGAGTCATTTCTTAGACTCCATGCGAACTTCAAACGGGCAGTCCAAAACGAGTTAATGAAGCGGCCGGGGTCTGAAGCAGCGGGGTGTAATGATCTGTGTTTTCTGAATGTAGGCTGCACGCTGAGCCATCTCCTTCGTTAGTCTAATGGGGATGATGGGGTCTTTCACAAACACCACACAGTACTACAGCAAGAGCGGTGCAAAATACCCAAGGAAAATTACTAACGTATGACATTGTTCCTCATAGTGACCAAATGGAAATTTAAAAATATTTCCACGGTATGCTGTAGCACAGTACAATATTCCAGCTCCTTTGTGATGTAAAAATACAGAATGTATATCACTTCTGCATGGGAACTGGCATGGCCTCTTAAAGCATGCATGTTCTAATGACCAGGATGGACACATTCTGTCACGTTGAGATGAGATAGCATGCTAGCCCTGTGTGCAACGGCACGTTTTTACTACAGCTTTCAGTGAAACGCCAGCTTGATGCAACTAGATACTGTGAACAGCGCCAAATGGGAGGGAGGTAGGGGCTTGTTTTTCAATGGTAAATATTACTCTGTGACTTCATCAGAACAGCTTAATTAGCACTTTCACTGAATCCTTTGTCACCTTCTGCCCATGTACCCATGCCTGTGCTTTTATTACTTGGCTTGAGAGTTTTACAAAGGTCTCAAGTGTCCCCTTTAGCAGGGTCACCCTGGGAAATTCCTCTCTTAAAATTCTCACAGGGTCTTTGACAGGGGTAATCCCTGCCCTGTGGACTACAGTGTAGAAGGAAGCAGCACCTTGCAGGTCATTGAAATGTTGTTTGTGCATTCTCCTCAAATATGCAAATCTGACAAATTTACATAACCTGTATTAGTGAAACTTGATTGGTCTAGGAAGCCTGCACCTATCAAATGAATAGTCCCCTTTATCAGAATGTACAGGGTGTTCATTTTATCAGTAGAATGTAGTTAAAAACAAAAGGCCAACTAGTGCCTTCAAAGACCTGTCTTAAGCTCTGTTTTCTTGGGGGTGGGGAAGCTTTTAAATCTGTTCATTAGAAAACTCTTGAAATTGTTGCTTTTAAAGTATTAGCTGGAACAAAGAAAATCACACCTTGCTTACAGTAGCTGCAGAAACCAGGCATGGAATGAAACGGGTTCTCTCACATTCCATTAATCCCACAGAGTTGCAGAATTCTTAAGGAGCACCAAAAATGGTGTTGCACTGGGAAATGTCAGGACTGAATTCCTTTTCCAGGGGATCGGCAGCAGAGCACAGAGAGTGGGAGAGAGAGGAGGGAGCACATCTGGGTTAAATATTTGTCGTGTAATCCCCAGGACAGGGGAGTTGTGGTGCCAGTGGGTTTGATCCGTCGTTCTTGTATTTGTTTTTAAAAGCTTTATTTTTTTCCCTGCTTGGAATGAGTAAGGAACTGGAGCCAAGGAACAGAATGTCTCTTTGGCAGAATGTAGCCTGGAAGCATTGTAGTTTTGTGTAGGGACCAGGTTACTCGGGGGAGAGCTGTTCCATTTCTGGTGGTGTGCCACAAGGTGGCAGTGTTGAACACTTAGTTTAGAAAGGTGGAGGTACTGTTCTCTTGGTTTGCTATGGCACTGTAAAGATACAGTATGTTTAAACTCTCCCACAGTCAGATTCATTATTTACATGAAGCTGATCACTCAGAAATCATTATCATTCTACTGCTTGAAAGTAGCTTTTTTATTAAGTCCTGCAACACAAATATTTATTAGCACAGTCCTCCCAGCTGTAGTGTCATTTTGGTGTAATAATAATAATGTATTTTATTTCTAGTGTTCTTGGACTACCTGTCATGTCTCTTATTAGAATGAGAATTTGATCCATTAAAAAAACAAAAAATGCATTGAACTATTGCAGAGAAACAACAGGTCATGTCCCACTTAATGTATTACTTGAAAGGTACTGTATGTAACACGCAGCAGGATGTAGAGTAAACTGTAAAAAAAGAAAAAAAAACCTTCAGCAACTCTGCCATGTGTTTTTCACCCAAAGGCAATGTATGATGATTTGCACTAAAAAACATTTATTTCCATAGTTTAATCTGAACATGTTTTCTAGCATTGTCAAATGCGGCATGGAAACCCCATAACCACAACTGTACAAAACAGAAAGACACTTATTTTTTCTCTCTCGCTGTTTGCCATGCAAATCAGTCCCATTTTTCCCCCAGGTAGTTTGCATGAAACAGATGCACATCAGGCTATTGGCATACGTTGCCAGGTGAACACCCAGGACACAGCGCTTCGGTTTAGGCTGCATGTCTTCCCCTGCCATGGAAACGGATTGACAGGAAGGCCTGTTTCAAGGTGCCTGCTTCCCTTCAGGAGCAGCATCTGGGTAACGGGTGGTGAAGAACAGGTGAGCTCTCGGCTCGGCCCGGCTTCACACCACTCTGCTTAAACCTGCTTCGCTCGGGGCTTCAGACAGGAGGTGAAACACGTTTCCCACGGTAACAGGGAGGCTGAAGATTAGAAAATATATAGACTTTCCTTTTTAACCTTCATGCCCCTCTTTATTTACCTTACCTGGCAGAACACCAAAGAAAGTGACCCCCAAGACCCCTGTTTCCAGACAGATTTATAAAGTTTGCGCAGATTAAATATTCTGAAAAAAAGAATTGATAGGTTTAGAAATAGGCGATAGATAGATAGATCTAGAAACAAGCACCAATCATTTATAATTCTGCTGACAAAGAGCATTCCCATTCCAGCAGCCAAGCAAAATAACTAAATCCAATCCAACATAGAATGCATGCTTAAAGAACTGTGTGCGTGTGTTTAACAGTGGAGTTCCACTTCCCATCCTCTCCAGCAACCCCTTTCTCTTGGCTGTCATTTGAATTCTTTGCCCCACGATGCAGTTACTTGGGCTAATCATGTGTGTACTTGCATGTTAAATAGGCTGTGTGAACTTTGTTTGACACCAGACTTAACTGAATGTGTCAAATTGAGCAGTTTCTTTTATTGCTCAGGTTTGAAAGCAAACTGTGCATGGAGCATTTCAGATTAATAATGGCGTGCACTAAATCTATATATTTGCCGTCTTGTAATTGCAGGGATTTTTCACTGTAATAGCATAGTAGAGTGTTATGTGGAGAGACCTGCATTGTTAAAACAGGTGGCCAGTTGTCA
Source organism: Acipenser ruthenus (assembly GCF_902713425.1). Taxonomy (NCBI): domain Eukaryota; kingdom Metazoa; phylum Chordata; class Actinopteri; order Acipenseriformes; family Acipenseridae; genus Acipenser; species Acipenser ruthenus. The sequence continues at coordinate 106,387,019 of NC_081192.1, read as the reverse complement.
TCTAAGCGCTGAAACTTCTGGAGAGAAGCCATGTTTGCTATCTGTCCACCTGTTCAGGATTAAGTTAAGAATTAAATGGATTGGCATGGCCTCCGGTCATGCAGAACAATCTCAAATGTTGCAATAAAAAGAACTGCCTCATCCAAGCGGTTTAGAAAAAAGGCTAAATTGGAAGCAGACAAGCTATTGCAACAAATGGTATTCTGAAATATGCAAAATGCTGAAAATATTAAAAAGTTTTTAAAAAAATGGTTGAAACTAAAGTATATTGGTATACTGAGCTTGGGGAAGCAATGAAGGGCAACAGAAATCTGAATGTCTCCAAATAGAGAAGTGTGCATTATTGGTAGAAAATAACGCTAAGAAAGCATTGCTTATGTCTATAATCCTAGAGCATTCATAATGCCTAATTATAGGATTTTCAGTTACGTAAAACAGCATGTGGACAACACAGTGTACTGTGAGGGTTAAAATGCATTCTTGCATCCTTTAATTATAATTTGTCCTGGCCGTTGAATCATTTGTCAATGCCGATTTGCATAACTTGTAGATAGGTCAGTGTGGTTAGCTTTGAAAGGATGGCAAGTAGATCAGCACCTCCCCCAACACACATTCTAGAAAGGAATTCTAGAGTACCGACACTTTCAATCCCATTGGGCTTCTCTACAGCTAACACTGTCTTTTGGGGGCACTTCTTTGCAGCGTATGTTAACTATGTTTAACAAGCATCTTCTGAGAAAGAAAGAGGGACTGACACTTTGGGAGCCACCGAACAAGTTTGATCTCCCCTGTAAGCTGTGAAACGAACTAATTCCAACCAGTCATCCGAAACGCCCCCACTGGAGCACGTCATGGATAAAGGTGACAGTCGTCATTCACTCCTACACACTGCACTGCGTGTAATCTGTGGTTGACTTTGAACCACCGGCCTTTTGCCAGGAATTTGTAGGCAGTAGTGCTTTACTGCCATAATAGATGGTTCCTTACGCTCTCCCTGAGTCATGCTGACTCACAGTTACAGTACATCGCATCAGCTGTGATGCAGTGCTGGCTTTCCCCCCCTTCCTCACAGGATCAGCCCTTCTTGTGACTGAGAGTTTAAAGAAGCTCTCCTCTCCGCACGCATGTTTCATGACTCTGCTGTATTCCTTCTTGGTTTGTATTACTCGAGAGAGAGAGAGAGAGAGAAAATGGGGAGAGTTACACTTGATAAAGGATGGGGTGTGTACAGTACATGCCCATCAAGCTGAAAGTATGCTATATTTCCAGGATGAGACCGTTTTGAATGAGCAAATCTAAATGTAAAAGTACTGATTTCGTGGCGTTCCTTTAATTGTATTCCTTTTGAAGGACCTGTCTGTTTGCATGCAAGGGATTCTGTTAGTAACCTAGCAGAGCCCCTATGCAATGTCTGTGTTTGCTTTGGATTTCCAGCTCAGTTGACCAACCCCAAAGGGTCAGAAAGGGCAGGTTTGCACAGTAATGGGATCTCTTTGCAACCCTGCCTTGGTACTAAGGTACAGTAGTATTTGTGGACTGTTGACGGTTAATATAATTTCTATGTGATTCAAACATCCATACCTGCTGTGTGTGTCTCTGATTTCTGAATGGGTTTTGCATTCCATTCTGATTGAAAAGGGGTCTCAAAGATAAGTGTTTAAATGTACCTGACTCCCTTCTGTATTTCGAGCTGCAGTTTAGGCACATGGGCTCCTGTTTGACATGCCTTCTACTCGACTGTGTTTGTGACTCTGATGCATGTGTACTTCACGCTTCATTCAGTAGCATGCTTTGGCAAACTGGCACTTGCTTCTTTGCTAATGAATGAGCAGGACTGACTGTAGCTTATTAGAGCACTGGTAACCAGCTAACAACAGGGGTCCAAGATGAGTGTTGTGTGAGCACTGGCTTGAATGATTAATACTATTCCTAAACAGATTTATATTCTCCAGTGGTGTGCACTAGGATACAGAAACAAATCGCAGGATAGCTCAATGAATCTGATCATAATGTTCAGTACACTTGTTCAACCAAATGGTACTGTGTAGCCATCACAATACCAGTGCCATTGATTTCCAACAGCAGCTGTGTTTTGTGAAATGGTGAACTCTCTTTTTATCAATCTATTCTCTCTCTCTCTCTCTCTCTCTCTCTCTCTCTCTCTCTCTCTCTCTCTCTCTGTGATATATATAAAATAAATAAATCAATGTCCTCTGCTGATAATGTCTGCTTCTTACGGGATGTATCCAGTGGTTTTCACTCCCTTACCTGTTCCTTCTCCCATTGTCCCAGCAGATTGACTGAGTAGCTCACATCAACCATGAGCGGGGTACTCAAGAGAAAGCTGGACGAGGACCCTTGCTACTCTTCCTCCTCCCCCTCTTCCTCCTCAGGATGGGAGTCGGACGGGGAGAGCTCCTCCCCCGAGACCCTGGACTCCAGGCCCAGCAATCCCAGCTCCTTGCCAGCTCATTTCACCAGTAAGTGTTTCTGCAGTCAGGGGGGGTTCTTTAACCTTGCTGTAACCTTCTATTCCAACTGGAAATCCGTTTGCAAACCAAACAATATGCTGGCAAAGAGAACGGATGAGCAATTCCAAGCACATGAAAACACAGAGAGTAACAAGGATACAACCTTCTTTGAATTAAGAACTTTAGAAACGTCATTAAGTGTTTCGTTTGCAGATTTTCAGGGCGATTTCTTTTAAATGTAGCTGCTCGCGATATGAAACAAAAAACAATACAACAGGAGCAATAATAACTTAGAGGCCAGGCATTGTTAACAGATCGTCAACATGTGCTAATCTCTGTGAGTGTGTACACAAAAGCCCTTGCACGGATCTCGTGAGCAGAGATAAAGGACAGACAGTTCCTGGCCCCGGTCCTCCAGCACTTGGGCAGGAATCCAGCTTGCAAGGCTCTTCAGTGACGTGCGCTGCCACTGCTGGCACACAGAACACCATGCACTGTGACTGGCTCCCTGGCAGACATCCAGTCAGAGGCTGCCGAGTAAGGGAGAGCATGCAGTTCAGCTCAAACCGTGCAGCTTCATATCCTTGCTTGCACTGGAAAGTGTTTAGGTGTGGGGGAGGGGGGCTCTGTTTGCAGAAGAACTCATTTGTGCTACAGGTTTATTACATTAACTCTGCATTTATCAGGTTGTTTTTTTTTTACACAGGAATGCATTCTAGAAATATTAAACTGAGGCTTTGTGTGCTTTTCCTCACAGCCAGTTTGCACAATGAAACACTATGCAAATAAAAGCACCATCTCCGAATGCCTTGTAGGTCAAGTCCCCTCGTGGTCCTGTTGAAAGAATCACAGCCACTGTGTGTGTGAAACGGGTGGGGGGGACTTTAACCCCCATCCCTATGAAAGGGAAACCGCAGCCTAGTATTGAACCAGGTGTGGTTGGCCTGGCTTTGAAAGCTTTTCATGTAGCTAGTGTGCAGGTACAGTGCATGAAACCACCAGCTTGGTTCATTTTCATTGCCTGATTACTGGAGTTAATTTTCAATGTGAGATGTGGTTTCTGTAGCAGGCAGTGCAGCAGACACAGCCCCAACAAGCACCTGTTCCTTGAACAGTGTTCTGTAAATGCAAGTCTCGCAGTCATATCAACTCACAGAAAACATGGGAGTGCAATTGCTTACCCATTTTGTGCACACACAGGATATGTATGAGTGAGTGGGGGAGGGAGGTCGGTCACAGGATTTCAGAGAGGCAGTAAAACACATTTACTTCTTCCTCTACACACGAGTGGCAGACTGACATTAATAAAGCAAATGCTGTTCTGTTTGAAGCTGCACTCATTACTGTACTTCACTGATTAATGGACTTCTTTAAAGCAACACAAAAATCTTGCTCGGTCTGTGTGTGATTATAAAACTTCTGCAATATTCTGCCTGACCAAACAGCTCTGGGTCCACCTGGTGGCGTACCCTGGGAAGTACCATGGCAGCAGCTGTTTGGCTGCACTGTGTTTATTGAGATGGTTAGAGGGAAACATGAGCGAGTGTCTGAGCTGTTTCAGCCCCACCCCTTAAAATTACTCTTCCAGTCACCTTGGATGACTGCCTTGTAAAACATTCCATGCTTTACTAGTCATAACATAGCTCATTTTAATACCATAACTAAACAGATGTATGTTCAATTAAAACATAGCCAAGGTATGCCAAGTAGTCTTTTTTATAAATTGCGAGAAAGCTACAGAAAGTATAGCGTCTATTAAATTGTGTGGTTTAGTTGTGAAGCTTACTTTAACTGGGTGGATAGTTATATAGTTGTATGGCATGGCTTTGACTTGTCTTGTGCAGAGAATATCATCCATACACACTGCAAGTGAAAAACAAGTTCACGGATGAAAGACAATGAACTACATTACATAAGAACATAAAGTTTGCAAACGAGAGGAGGCCATTCAGCCCATCTTGCTCGTTTGGTTGTTAGTAGCTTATTGATCTCAGAATCTCATCAAGCAGCTTCTTGAAGGATCCCAGGGTGTCAGCTTCAACAACATTCCTGGGGAGTTGGTTCCAGACCCTCACAATTCTCGGTGTAAAAAAAGTGCCTCCTATTTTCTGTTCTGAATGCCCCTTTATCTAATCTGCACTTGTGACCCCTGGTCCTTGTTTCTTTTTTCAGGTCAAAGAAGTCCCCTGGGTCGACATTGTCTATACCTTTTAGGATTTTGAATGTTTGAATCGGATTGCCGCGTAGTCTTCTTTGTTCAAGACTGAATAGATTCAATTCTTTTAGCCTGTCTGCATACGACATGCCTTTTAAACCCGGAAAAATTCTCAAAGCTATTTACTCCAATGCGTCTTTTTTCAGAAAGGAGAAACGCACCCAATAAATTTGTCAAACCAGACTTTTAATTCAGGGGCTTGAATATTACATTTCTTCATATTTAATTTTTTTTTTTTTTTTTTTGCATTGCGCTAATGATTCAGGTGTCAATAGCTTTCAGAATCTACCCCAATATCTTTTCATTCCCTTAACGGTAACACTATTGATCTATGAATGTCTTATTTGTTTTAACACTCTGCTCCCCCCCTCCTTTTTCAGCTACGTCAATCTTGAAGAGAGCCAAGCGGATTCGGAGAAACAACGTGCAATTCGATCAGGTCACTGTGTTCTTCTTCCCGCGCTGCCAGGGCTTCACCAGCGTGGCCAGCAGGGGGGGCTGCACCCTTGGCATGGGCAGGCAGCACAGCGCCTGCAGGCAGTACACGCTGTCTGAGTTTGCTCAGGAGCAGCAGCACCTCCGCAGGGAGAAGCTTAAGGATCGTCTCCGGGAGGAGAAACTGGAAGTCCTCAAGCAAGAGGTACGTCACTGAGGCGTGTATACCATTCTTTTGCTGCTCAGAGTGGTGGCAAACAAGGCAGTCTCCTCCCTGCAGGCTCTTCTTTTTTCATGAACGTGTTCCTTCAAAGTCATACAGTAGTAATTAACAGCTGCATTGAACCTCAATATGCCATACTGTTTTACAGCTAGCTAAAAATGGTACTGCGGAGTCCAACGAGGCCGCCCAGCTGACACTGGATGACATATCTGAAGATGACATTGACATTAGCGGAGTGGACTTCGAGGGTGGCTTCTTCCTCCATCCCTATCCATCCAAGAGACGGCATGCGCTGCTGAAGGCCGCTGGTGTCAAGAAGATCGACAAGGAGGAGAAGCGCGAGCTGCACGCCATCCGGCTCTCCCGGGAGGACTGTGGCTGCGACTGCCAGGGCTTCTGCGAGCCTGAGACCTGCAGCTGCAGCTTGGCTGGGATCAAGTGCCAGGTAGGGCTTCTGTTAGGACCAGTGTCGTAACCAGTGCTGACATTCTACACAGGTCAAACTTGGGTTTCAAGCTGTAGCTGGCAGTATTTATTTGACTGCTTGGTATTTACTATTCAACCTCCAAATCTGTGTTACACAGCAAACCAACAGAGTTAAGGACTATTTTTTACTTTACCAGAATCTTTACATGAGCATCAGCATTGATGATGCAAAAAAACAAGCGAGGACACGACCTCTGTGTCATCATAGCTAGTTATTCCCATGGTTAGGACTGGCTGTGAATGAAAGACGTCTTATCAGTATTTCAAAGGAATTGGCTCTAACAATGGTCTCTTCCCCTCCCCGCAGATGGATCATTCTTCGTTTCCCTGTGGCTGCACAAAGGACGGCTGTGGGAACACGCAGGGCCGGATTGAGTTTAACTCGAGCCGCGTTCAGACACACTACATCCACACCATCATGAAGCTGGAGCTGGAGAAGAGGCTGGAGGAGAGCACGGACACCGGGGAGCAGTGTGGGAGGAAGCAGTGGCTGGAGGAGAGCACGGACACCGGGGAGCAGTGTGGGAGGAAGCAGTGGCTGGAGGAGAGCACGGACACCGGGGAGCAGTGTGGGAGGAGGCAGTGGCTGGAGGAGAGCACGGACACCGGGGAGCAGTGTGGGAGGAGGCAGTGGCTGGAGGAGAGCACGGACACCGGGGAGCAGTGTGGGAGGAGGCAGTGGCTGGAGGAGAGCACGGACACCGGGGAGCAGTGTGGGAGGAAGCAGTGGCTGGAGGAGAGCACGGACACCGGGAAACAGTGGCTGGAGGAGAGCACGGACACCGGGAAGCAGTGTGGGAGGAGGCAGCAGCAGCAGAACCCCTTTGGTTTCCAGTTGGAGGAGGAGCTCCGGGCCATTCCTGGCAGCCCCAGCTTTCACTTCAGTGCCGAGCTGGACCCCATCGGAGAGAACAGCTGCAGCAGCGACATGACAGATTCCTCCAGCTCCTCAAGCCAGAGCGAGTACTCCTCGGGGCTGTGTGCTGGCAGCAGCAGCCCTCAGTCTGACAAGCCACAGTCTGATGTGGATGACAATGGGCTGGCCAGGATTCTCAGCTTCAATGACTCGGACAATGAGGACTGCAGTAGCAGCTGTAGTGGTGATAGCTGTGACCGGCAGCGAAAGGTCAACTTTGGCTGCTTCAACACCTTGGACTTCTTTAACGATAATATTGTCGAGGGCCCCCAACACAACACGAATGGAGGGGACAGGAGTAGCGGACATGTGTGCGACCACATGTCCAGCATTTCAGAGTGCTTGGATGAAAACGCCAACCAAGACACTACGATGTTCCACAGCAGTGGTTCAAGCCAGGCATTCCCCAGCACCCCGTCCCCTTCGATCGATCACTCGTCTCCGAGCTACATGGACCTCAGCCTCTCGTCGGACTCGGATTTTGAGTTCTTCCATGGATTTCCGGACTATAGCCCTGGTCCTCTTTATAACTCCTTGAAAGAATATGAGAATCTGGACAGCTTTCTTCAGTTCCAGCTCCCCAGTTATCCCAGCTTCCCCCAAAACGGGGACCCCGGCACGTGCTTTTTGGAGTCCCTGATTGGCGTGTCGGAATCCATCCCAGAACCCCCCGCTGCTTTTACAGACAATCAGCTCCTTGAAGAAGCCATTAAGTCATCAATAATGGAATCTGTGAAGGTGTAAAATACAGCACAGTTTCAATCTTTACAAAAACTGACAATTTAAAAAAAGAGAGAAACTAATGAGGACTGTATATGTTTTTTACATTTGACATTTTATTGGAAGACTTGATTGATTTTAAGAAAGCTGTGATTTTTTATATATATATATATATATATATATATATATATATATATATATATTTCTTACTTAGCCTCCAAAAAATGTTGTACGAATCAAACTGTGCACAGTAAAAGTACAAACTGGCAGCTAACACACATATTCTACTCAAACTCTTTGGCCTTTTCTTAACCCAAGGTGTGCAGATATATCACAAAAGGCTGGGGAGCTTTTGTTTTTTAACAATGACGCTTTAGTCAAGTTCTGAGTGCATTTGTTGTAAAAGCTGCCATGTGTGTATATATAATGTTTTTTTTAAAACATTTTGTTGCTAGTATTTTTTCAAGAAATATTATTATTATTATTATTATTATTATTATTATTATTATTATTATTATTATTATTATTATATTTTTTCCTAAACTTGCATTCAGAGTGCATCTAAAAGGCATCTTAAGAAGGAAAATTAAGTGCAACCACAGACTTCTCCTTGGATTTAATCTCAACCGGGGCACCACTGTCCTTATAGCGGTTTATAGAAAAATACCAAATCCCATGATAGCGGAGCACAGTTCAGTCCCATGATAGCGCAGTGCAGTTCAGTCCCATGATAGCGCAGTGCAGTTCAGTCCCATGATAGCGCAGTGCAGTTCAGTCCCATGATAGCGCAGTGCAGTTCAGTCTCATGATAGCGCAGTGCAGTTCAGTCCCATGATAGCGCAGTGCAGTTCTCTAATGCTAGAGCCATTCGCTCTGCTCATCGCGGTGGCTGTTGCTGGTTTTGTTACCTGGTGCTTTGGGCAGCTTCACTATCATGCGATTTCAGGTACTTTACCCCCGGCAAGCATTGAGCTCTATTGTAACAGCACCAAAGCTGTCACATGGTTTCCTTTCTGATGTGTTGAGAAAGATTCCTGAGCAGCACATGGGTTTTGGAGTTGTGGTGTGCAGCACTGTTTTGAGTTACAGCAATCATAATCTGAACATTTATATTTATTACCAGCGTAATGCTTTAAAACTCCATGTTTAAAACAAACTATAATCTGTAATACCTCAAAAGTATTACATCTTCGAATTTATTTTATGCAGCTTCCATGTATTTATTTAGAGGAACGGAGGCCCTGTGGCTTTGTTAGGTGGGCTTTTTGAAAGTGCAATCTTGTTTTTTAGTAGCACCGCTTTCCTCAACCGTTTACCTTTCTTTAATGAAACTTCCCAGTTTAGCTTCTGTGGATTCTGATCTCGGAAGAAAGAAATCTGCTGGGGTGGCATATAAGACGTCTGTAGTGCTGAGCAGGTGTTACAGTGAGAAGCCGGCAAATGCGCAACTCTCTTAGTTTGTCTCCTTGTTTTAGTGCATTTGGATTTACATGATTTGGTTCGAATTTATTTAATTAGTGTTTTGGTCACTCTGTCCAGGGTGGCCCAGTCTTGTGCCTGTTATGCAGAGGAACCATCCACAGCAGCCAGCACAATCCAGGGGGGCTCTATTTACTGTGGGACTGTGCAATTGGTTCTTGGTACTTTTCAAAATGCAAAAGTAAAATGTTGAGGTATATGGGTCGATTTTTGCTTAATATATAGCGTGTCAGATATTTATAATTTTTGTAAATAATTTGCATATAGAATCAAAATTAATCTGTATTAAGAAAATCAAAGACTATTTTAGAAGGAGTCACATTTGTCTTTTTAAAATACCTTTTGTGCTAAAAAAAAATAAACTATTTAAAATAAACTATTTTGCAAATTCTGAAAGATTTGTAATATATAATAAACATAACTATTTTATTTGATAGTAATGAAGGTTATTGTTGTCAATAATTTAATCTATTTGACTGTCAGGAAGGATTAATATATTTAATAGTTTTTTTTTCTGAACTGCACCAGTTTCGTTTGACAGTGTAAGGTTGGGGCAAAAGATTTTACACTGTGGCCAGGTTACACTCAACACGCTTATTGATTTGGCAATTCCCAGAACAAAAATATATGCAAACATTTTTTAACCTGCAAAAAAAAAAAAAATGCAACCTTAAGGCTTTGCAACACTAATGCATATATCGCAGGGTTTACAATCAAGTGATATGGTATCTATTTTGTAATTTTTACTATGAATATGCAATTGAAGAGTGATAATATTTGTTTGCCCCCTGTCAGAAGTTACTGTATACAGTAGACTGTTCAAACTGTTTAGGGCACCGCTACATATCGAACAGGAGTAAATCCCATTTACCAAGTGGTTTGTATTTGACAGGCATTCAGTAGGTGCTGGTTAGGCGCACATTCCTAGGGTTTTCTGCATAGAGCTCATCTGCAGTATGATCTGCTGCAGGTAGAACTGCTTTGCTGCCTTGTTTTTGTATAATTTATTTGATTTTTTTGTGTTTGTGCCAACAAGAGGGCACCAGGTTCTGTAAATAAGTTGTCTACTATTGTTGTATAAAAAAAAGAAAACCTGGATATTTATTAATGTAATCAAATTATTATTTTATTGTTTTGTGTTGATCTTGTTTATTTCACAATGACCTTATTTTTCCCTTTTTATATATTGTAAATATTTCTTTTTTATTATTTGCTTAAGGTACTGCAGAGCAAAAAAAAAACACAATTTTTTACATTCATTGTAAAGAATGCATTCTGTTTTATAAATGCTGCTCATTCAATCCAAGTAATATGAAGACATCTCTATTACTTCAAATAAAAAATGATTGTTGGAAATTGGTTTGTGTGTGTGTTTTTATTTTTTATTTAATGACTTTTACCAGAACTGTGGAGCATTGCATTACTGGTCTGCAGGGATAGAAAACAGACTCTGATTGCATAGCTGTTTCCCAGGCTCGGTGTGGCTTATTAAACTCAAAGTAAACCAGGAATGGATCAGACTGCTATGGAATGGGAGTCTTGCTTCCATCCCGGCTTTGAGTAGTTCAGTGGTACTCAACTCCGCCCCTCGAGATCTAATCCAGTCCAGGTTTTTAATTCCCAGCAGGTTCTAATGTCTTTAATTGAAGCAGTTAAGAGGCAAGTAAGTAATTTAGGACCGGGTTGGAATAAACACCAGGACTGGAATGGGTCTTGAGGGCAGAGTTGAGTGCCACTGGAGTAGTCTGTGACCCTGTTTAAGGAGAGAGAGAGAGAGGGGGGTGTTGGTAGGACGGTATACTTAACCATGGGTCAGGTTGTGTCAATAACATTGAATGCTCACAATATAATATCTCAGAAATACCAAAAGCAAGCAAAAGGATGCTATTGCTAGTGTAGACAGAGAAGAATGTTTGTACAAAACAAGTATGAGCCTTTCAGGACACTAGCTAAAGGTTAGGGTGGAGTACCTTTGTGTTTGAACCTACAGCGAGCGCTGACTTTGCTTTATACCAGGGGTGTCCAGTCACGATCCTGGAGGACTATTCCACTCCAGGGGCTGGATGGAGGTTTCATTGGTTCAATTAAACAATTTAGAATAGGGCTGGAACAAAGACCAGAAGTGGAGGGGCCAACTTTGACCATTCCTGCTTCATCCAAATATATAGCCCAGTGGTTCCCAACCCCGGTCCTGGGGACCCCCTGTGTCTGCTGGTTTTCATTCCAACTGGGCTCTCAATTACTTAACTATACCATTAATTGAACTGGTAATTTTCGTAATTGAACCTTTTTAATTGTTTTCTGCGCTTAAACAGTAGCAGAGTTCAAGTTACTTATAAAATGTTACAGCTAACTTGAAATATGCAACTGTCGAGAGCTGAAACGATTTAAACAACAAAAAAAGGTCTAATTAAGCAAATTACCAGTTCAATTAAGGGTCGAGTAAGTAAATGAGAGCTCAGTTGAAATGAAAACCAGCAGACACAGGGGATCCTCAGGACTAGTTTGTTAGTCACTGATGTAGCCTGTTTTGAACTTGGGTCATCCCTAAAACCTGGGTTTCATGATTAGTGGAGTTGCTCAGTCTGCTTCAATGTTAGAATAAGACTAGCCTAATATTTCTTAACATTGAAGGTCTCAGAGTGAAGTAAATGCAGCTACTGAACTGCACAGGTGGCTTGTGGCCTAACAGCTGTTCTGCACATGGCTGCTGCTGGTGTATCCCCCAGCCACTGACGCCTCCTTTCAGAACCACAACTAGACTAGGGGCTTGAAATTTCAGTTTCATGAAACGTAAATACATTTTCGGTTTCAACCCGATTATCTAGAAGAAAACAAACAATCATAAATGACTCTTTCAGCATTCAAGCTTGCTTTATTTGACTAGTTTCAAAATGATTTGTTGTTTTCTGTTTGTATTTTTTAAAAACCAAGCAGGACCTCCTACTAGTTCCCAGGAACATTTGCATAGATCTGACGCTTAAAGAACACATATAGCTACAAATAACATGGAACCTATTATTTTTTAAAACAACAGTTTGGTTGGGAGACCTAAATATTGTGCTAATTAAACAAATTTGTGGCAACTGAGCAAGCTGTCAGGGGAGTAAATGAAAAAATGGCAAAACAATACTGCAGATACTCCGCAAGAAAACACGAGGCAGTAATGCAATACTTCACACAGAAAACTACTTCTTGAGAGTGTTGTTGAACTTACAGTACCTGGAATGCATAGAACTATTTTAATAAACTCCATTAAACACAGATGAAGTGTAATCAAGTGGACATAAGAAAATGAGCACACCAGACTGGAGAGCGGAGTGCAATAATGTGCAGACTCGATTCTCAACAAGCCCCCGTCCTCCGGAGGAAGTCACATGAAACCAGATACAAATAGCGTAAAGGGATGTAGAAAAAGGAAGTGATCCCAAGCCTGTCAGAAGCACAGCGAGTCTTTAAAATAACAGACATGCAACATATAAACAGGAGATCAGAGGCAGAAACATATTCAGGACGCTTAATAATAATAATAATAATAATAATAATGATGCACCAATTTATATATTTAAACAAGGCCCTGACAACTCTGAAATGCTTATACCAGTAACAGGGTAGTGAAATACTGTTACAGAAGTAAAATTAGAAAAATAAAACATGCTGTCATAATAAAGAAGTCAGAGCGCAGCATGTGGAGCTGCTCATGGCAGTCTGAGATCACAGTATAGCGGAGGGGTACGCGTGCTGTCACTGTGAGTGCAGAGTGCAGATGGAGAGCTCCACATGTGTGAGGTAACAGCGGTGCAGCCAGGGAGGAGGGCTGTGTCTGTTTGGTACGTTGGTACGTTATTGTGCATTCTGTGGAATGCGCTGCAAAAAGTGCCACCCCACTGTCAAGTCTATTGAAGTGTCCTGAGCTCTGGGGATGGGATCAAACATATGTTGCAGTGCATCCAGCATGCTGTACTGGAACTTAATGTAGGCTGTTCAGAACTACAGCAGTGTGCACATGTAGTAGAACACCCCATTGCTTCTGTAGTTCAGCAGTGTGCACATGTATTAGAACACCCCATTGCTTCTGTAGTTCAGCAGTGTGCGCATGTATTAGAACACCCCATTGCTTCTGTAGTTCAGCAGTGTGCACATGTATTAGAACACCCCATTGCTTCTGTAGTTCAGCAGTGTGCACATGTATTAGAACACCCCATTGCTTCTGTAGTTCAGCAGTGTGCACATGTATTAGAACACCCCATTGCTTCTGTAGTTCAGCAGTGTGCACATGTATTAGAACACCCCATTGCTTCTGTAGTTCAGCAGTGAGCACATGTATTAGAACACCCCATTGCTTCTGTAGTTCAGCAGTGTGCACATGTATTAGAACACCCCATTGCTTCTGTAGTTCAGCAGTGTGCACATGTATTAGAACACCCCATTGCTTCTGTAGTTCAGCAGTGTGCACATGTATTAGAACACCCCATTGCTTCTGTAGTTCAGCAGTGTGCGCATGTATTAGAACACCCCATTGCTTCTGTAGTTCTGCAGTGTGCGCATGTATTAGAACACCCCATTGCTTCTGTAGTTCAGCAGTGTGCACATGTATTAGAACACCCCATTGCTTCTGTAGTTCAGCAGTGTGCACATGTATTAGAACACCCCATTGCTTCTGTAGTTTTGATTTGTTGTGCATATGAAATCAAACCACTGGAACTGAAAATATTAGAACATTGTCAAAATAGGCAAATTAGTGATTGTCTAATTGAATTGATGACTTCAATAGGCCACACATGCAATTAATTTAACATAGTAAGAGAAAAGGAACACACAGACACAAATGGTAAAATGCAGGAGACTTTTCAGAAGTTGTTTAGGATGCCTAATTAAAGCACAAAGTGGTCACGGAGTACTGAGTGGAAATGTAAATCCTCACGCAATGAGGTTTTCATTCAGGTCAGGATATAAATGAGAAATCTTGAGGGGTTGTAATAAATGATCACACTGCTGTAAATGTACATCCACACGCCATGAGGTTTTCATGCAGGTCAGAATATAAAGGATACACGACAAGTCCTGAGGTGTTCTTCACAAACCCAAGTTGCTCTTAAAATAGAGACTGACAATTGCACTGAATTGCACCAAATGTTAACTGAGATGAAGGATCAGACCACCTTGCATACCTGACTTGTGACCTGAGCTGAATTTGAACCCAGGAGAGGCTTGTGGATGAGCCCTCTACGTCATCAAGAGCCACAAAATAGAGAACATTTTAATGAGCTGTGTGGAAGTCACTAACAGGGATGCAATGGCACTTGATGAGAATGTGCAGTGAATTACAGACAGCGTGTGGAAGTCACTAACAGGGATGCAATGACACTTGATGAGAATGTGCAGTGAATTACAGACAGCGTGTGGAAGTAACTAACAGGGATGCAATGACACTTGATGAGAATGTGCAGTGAATTACAGACAGCGTGTGGAAGTCACTAACAGGGATGCAATGACACTTGATGAGAATGTGCAGTGAATTACAGACAGCGTGTGGAAGTCACTAACAGGGATGCAATGACACTTGATGAGAATGTGCAGTGAATTACAGACAGCGTGTGGAAGTCACTAACAGGGATGCAATGACACTTGATGAGAATGTGCAGTGAATTACAGACAGCGTGTGGAAGTCACTAACAGGGATGCAATGACACTTGATGAGAATGTGCAGTGAATTACAGACAGCGTGTGGAAGTCACTAACAGGGATGCAATGGCACTTGATGAGAATGTGCAGTGAATTACAGACAGCGTGTGGAAGTCACTAACAGGGATGCAATGGCACTTGATGAGAATGTGCAGTGAATTACAGACAGCGTGTGGAAGTCACTAACAGGGATGCAATGGCACTTGATGAGAATGTGCAGTGAATTACACAGCGTGTGGAAGTCACTAACAGGGATGCAATGACACTTGATGAGAATGTGCAGTGAATTACAGACAGCGTGTGGAAGTCACTAACAGGGATGCAATGACACTTGATGAGAATGTGCAGTGAATTACAGACAGCGTGTGGAAGTCACTAACAGGGATGCAATGACACTTGATGAGAATGTGCAGTGAATTACAGACAGTGTGTGGAAGTCACTAACAGGGATGCAATGACACTTGATGAGAATGTGCAGTGAATTACAGACAGCGTGTGGAAGTCACTAACAGGGATGCAATGACACTTGATGAGAATGTGCAGTGAATTACAGACAGCGTGTGGAAGTCACTAACAGGGATGCAATGGCACTTGATGAGAATGTGCAGTGAATTACAGACAGCGTGTGGAAGTCACTAACAGGGATGCAATGACACTTGATGAGAATGTGCAGTGAATTACAGACAGCGTGTGGAAGTCACTAACAGGGATGCAATGACACTTGATGAGAATGTGCAGTGAATTACAGACAGCGTGTGGAAGTCACTAACAGGGATGCAATGACACTTGATGAGAATGTGCAGTGAATTACAGACAGCGTGTGGAAGTCACTAACAGGGATGCAATGACACTTGATGAGAATGTGCAGTGAATTACAGACAGCGTGTGGAAGTCACTAACAGGGATGCAATGACACTTGATGAGAATGTGCAGTGAATTACAGACAGCGTGTGGAAGTCACTAACAGGGATGCAATGGCACTTGATGAGAATGTGCAGTGAATTACAGACAGCGTGTGGAAGTCACTAACAGGGATGCAATGACACTTGATGAGAATGTGCAGTGAATTACAGACAGCGTGTGGAAGTCACTAACAGGGATGCAATGGCACTTGATAAGAATGTGCAGTGAATTACAGACAGCATGTGGAAGTCACTAACAGGGATGCAATGGCACTTGATGAGAATGTGCAGTGAATTACAGACAGCGTGTGGAAGTCACTAACAGGGATGCAATGGCTCTTGATGAGAATGTGCAGTGAATTACAGACAGTGTGTGGAACTCACTAACAGGGATGCAATGACACTTGATGAGAATGTGCAGTGAATTACAGACAGCGTGTGGAAGTCACTAACAGGGATGCAATGACACTTGATGAGAATGTGCAGTGAATTACAGACAGCGTGTGGAAGTCACTAACAGGGATGCAATGGCACTTGATGAGAATGTGCAGTGAATTACAGACAGTGTGTGGAACTCACTAACAGGGATGCAATGACACTTGATGAGAATGTGCAGTGAATTACAGACAGCGTGTGGAAGTCACTAACAGGGATGCAATGACACTTGATGAGAATGTGCAGTGAATTACAGACAGCGTGTGGAAGTCACTAACAGGGATGCAATGGCACTTGATGAGAATGTGCAGTGAATTACAGACAGCGTGTGGAAGTCACTAACAGGGATGCAATGACACTTGATGAGAATGTGCAGTGAATTACAGACAGCGTGTGGAAGTCACTAACAGGGATGCAATGGCACTTGATGAGAATGTGCAGTGAATTACAGACAGCGTGTGGAAGTCACTAACAGGGATGCAATGACACTTGATGAGAATGTGCAGTGAATTACAGACAGCGTGTGGAAGTCACTAACAGGGATGCAATGGCACTTGATAAGAATGTGCAGTGAATTACAGACAGCATGTGGAAGTCACTAACAGGGATGCAATGGCACTTGATGAGAATGTGCAGTGAATTACAGACAGCGTGTGGAAGTCACTAACAGGGATGCAATGGCACTTGATGAGAATGTGCAGTGAATTACAGACAGCGTGTGGAAGTCACTAACAGGGATGCAATGACACTTGATGAGAATGTGCAGTGAATTACAGACAGCGTGTGGAAGTCACTAACAGGGATGCAATGGCACTTGATAAGAATGTGCAGTGAATTACAGACAGCATGTGGAAGTCACTAACAGGGATGCAATGGCACTTGATGAGAATGTGCAGTGAATTACAGACAGCGTGTGGAAGTCACTAACAGGGATGCAATGGCTCTTGATGAGAATGTGCAGTGAATTACAGACAGTGTGTGGAACTCACTAACAGGGATGCAATGACACTTGATGAGAATGTGCAGTGAATTACAGACAGCGTGTGGAAGTCACTAACAGGGATGCAATGACACTTGATGAGAATGTGCAGTGAATTAGACAGCGTGTGGAAGTCACTAACAGGGATGCAATGACACTTGATGAGAATGTGCAGTGAATTACAGACAGCATGTGGAAGTCACTAATAGGGATGCAATGGCACTTGATGAGAATGTGCAGTGAATTACAGACAGCGTGTGGAAGTCACTAACAGGGATGCAATGACACTTGATGAGAATGTGCAGTGAATTAGACAGCGTGTGGAAGTCACTAACAGGGATGCAATGACACTTGATGAGAATGTGCAGTGAATTACAGACAGCATGTGGAAGTCACTAATAGGGATGCAATGGCACTTGATGAGAATGTGCAGTGAATTACAGACAGCGTGTGGAAGTCACTAATAGGGATGCAATGGCACTTGATGAGAATGTGCAGTGAATTACAGACAGTGTGTGGAAGTCACTAACAGGGATGCAATGACACTTGATGAGAATGTGCAGTGAATTACAGACAGCGTGTGGAAGTCACTAATAGGGATGCAATGGCACTTGATGAGAATGTGCAGTGAATTACAGACAGTGTGTGGGTGACTCATTTGACACATTTTGCATACCAGTGGAAATAAGCAGCAGCTTACAAGCTGCAATGACTCACAGCAAGTCTGGATATGAGTTCTTAATAACTGGAGACTGTTACTTTATATCACCTTACAGTCACCTTACACCAGCGCTTTAAAATCTATTTTCTTAAATAATAGGACATCACTGACCCACTTGTCTGCTCAATATATTTTTCTGTGCTTGTTGTTACTTTGATTGGGTGTGTGCAGATGTTCCATTGAGCTGCAGCTTGATAATTAATGATCTGATTTGAGGGAGACCAGGAAGAAGCAATTTGGTAATCTATAGAAATGTATTTTACAAAGTCTGCCTTTATGTAAGAAACGTGTAAAGCATGAACACAAAGGGTATACAAGTGAACCTGCAGCGATGAATCCATTGAGGGAATATTTAGGAAAGTCTCCTCAGGTAAGATATATCATTCTGTTCAACACTGAGAAATGTACTGTATAAACTCTGATTAACGTACTGTATAAACTTTGATTAATGTACTGTATAAACTCTGATTAGTGTAATGTATAAACTTTGATTAATGTACTGTATAAACTCTGATTAATGTAATGTATAAACTGATTAATGTACTGTATAAACTGGCCTCTCCCTGCCCATACAGCACAGCTGACCTGTCTGCCATTCCTTCAGAAGATACTTCAGGGTACAGGGTGCTGGGATTGCCGATCCCCTCTGAAGATACTTCAGGGTACAGGGTGCTGGGATTGCCGATCCCCTCTGAAGATACTTCAGGGTACAGGGTGCTGGGATTGCCGATCCCCTCTGAAGATACTTCAGGGTACAGGGTGCTGGGATTGCCGATCCCCTCTGAAGATACTTCAGGGTACAGGGTGCTGGGATTGCCGATCCCCTCTGAAGATACTTCAGGGTACAGGGTGCTGGGATTGCCGATCCCCTCTGAAGATACTTCAGGGTACAGGGTGCTGGGATTGCCGATCCCCTCTGAAGATACTTCAGGGTACAGGGTGCTGGGATTGCCGATCCCCTCTGAAGATACTTCAGGGTACAGGGTGCTGGGATAGCCGATCCCCTCTGAAGATACTTCAGGGTACAGGGTGCTGGGATTGCCGATCCCCTCTGAAGATACTTCAGGGTACAGGGTGCTGGGATTGCCGATCCCCTCTGAAGATACTTCAGGGTACAGGGTGCTGGGATTGCCGATCCCCTCTGAAGATACTTCAGGGTACAGGGTGCTGGGATTGCCGATCCCCTCTGAAGATACTTCAGGGTACAGGGTGCTGGGATTGCCGATCCCCTCTGAAGATACTTCAGGGTACAGGGTGCTGGGATTGCCGATCCCCTCTGAAGATACTTCAGGGTACAGGGTGCTGGGATTGCCGATCCCCTCTGAAGATACTTCAGGGTACAGGGTGCTGGGATTGCCGATCCCCTCTGAAGATACTTCAGGGTACAGGGTGCTGGGATTGCCGATCCCCTCTGAAGATACTTCAGGGTACAGGGTGCTGGGATTGCCGATCCCCTCTGAAGATACTTCAGGGTACAGGGTGCTGGGATTGCCGATCCCCTCTGAAGATACTTCAGGGTACAGGCTGCTGGGATTGCCGATCCCCTCTGAAGATACTTCAGGGTACAGGGTGCTGGGATTGCCGATCCCCTCTGAAGATACTTCAGGGTACAGGGTGCTGGGATTGCCGATCCCCTCTGAAGATACTTCAGGGTACAGGGTGCTGGGATAGCCGATCCCCTCTGAAGATACTTCAGGGTACAGGGTGCTGGGATTGCCGATCCCCTCTGAAGATACTTCAGGGTACAGGGTGCTGGGATTGCCGATCCCCTCTGAAGATACTTCAGGGTACAGGGTGCTGGGATTGCCGATCCCCTCTGAAGATACTTCAGGGTACAGGGTGCTGGGATTGCCGATCCCCTCTGAAGATACTTCAGGGTACAGGGTGCTGGGATTGCCGATCCCCTCTGAAGATACTTCAGGGTACAGGGTGCTGGGATTGCCGATCCCCTCTGAAGATACTTCAGGGTACAGGGTGCTGGGATTGCCGATCCCCTCTGAAGATACTTCAGGGTACAGGGTGCTGGGATTGCCGATCCCCTCTGAAGATACTTCAGGGTACAGGGTGCTGGGATTGCCGATCCCCTCTGAAGATACTTCAGGGTACAGGGTGCTGGGATTGCCGATCCCCTCTGAAGATACTTCAGGGTACAGGCTGCTGGGATTGCCGATCCCCTCTGAAGATACTTCAGGGTACAGGGTGCTGGGATTGCCGATCCCCTCTGAAGATACTTCAGGGTACAGGGTGCTGGGATTGCCGATCCCCTCTGAAGATACTTCAGGGTACAGGGTGCTGGGATAGCCGATCCCCTCTGAAGATACTTCAGGGTACAGGGTGCTGGGATTGCCGATCCCCTCTGAAGATACTTCAGGGTATAGGGTGCTGGGATTGCCGATCCCCTCTGAAGATACTTCAGGGTACAGGGTGCTGGGAAGGCCGATCCCCTCTGAAGATACTTCAGGGTACAGGGTGCTGGGATTGCCGATCCCCTCTGAAGATACTTCAGGGTACAGGGTGCTGGGATTGCCGATCCCCTCTGAAGATACTTCAGGGTACAGGATGCTGGGATTGCCGATCCCCTCTGAAGATACTTCAGGGTACAGGGTGCTGGGATTGCCGATCCCCTCTGAAGATACTTCAGGGTACAGGGTGCTGGGATTGCCGATCCCCTCTGAAGATACTTCAGGGTACAGGGTGCTGGGATTGCCGATCCCCTCTGAAGATACTTCAGGGTACAGGGTGCTGGGATTGCCGATCCCCTCTGAAGATACTTCAGGGTACAGGGTGCTGGGATTGCCGATCCCCTCTGAAGATACTTCAGGGTACAGGGTGCTGGGATTGCCGATCCCCTCTGAAGATACTTCAGGGTACAGGGTGCTGGGATTGCCGATCCCCTCTGAAGATACTTCAGGGTACAGGGTGCTGGGATTGCCGATCCCCTCTGAAGATACTTCAGGGTACAGGGTGCTGGGATTGCCGATCCCCTCTGAAGATACTTCAGGGTACAGGGTGCTGGGATTGCCGATCCCCTCTGAAGATACTTCAGGGTACAGGGTGCTGGGATTGCCGATCCCCTCTGAAGATACTTCAGGGTACAGGGTGCTGGGATTGCCGATCCCCTCTGAAGATACTTCAGGGTACAGGGTGCTGGGATTGCCGATCCCCTCTGAAGATACTTCAGGGTACAGGGTGCTGGGATTGCCGATCCCCTCTGAAGATACTTCAGGGTACAGGGTGCTGGGATTGCCGATCCCCTCTGAAGATACTTCAGGGTACAGGGTGCTCGGATTGCCGATCCCCTCTGAAGATACTTCAGGGTACAGGGTGCTGGGATTGCCGATCCCCTCTGAAGATACTTCAGGGTATAGGGTGCTGGGATTGCTGGACCTGGGTTACTACCACTTTAAAGAAGGTTATCACTGAGAGTGGCTGTATTTGAGACCTCCTCTTGTAAGAGCTTCCCATTGTAAAAGTATAGCAGTGTAAGAAGGCATAAGCATAGCATTGAAAAGAATAGCGAGGTATGGTAAAGCATATTGATAAAAATGACAAACCAGGGCAAACTATGATCAATGCAGAGTATAACCAGAGGTAAAACTGCAAAAATACTAATCAAGAATAATGTGGTATTTCTGACTCTGGAGACATTTCAAATATGTTTTTGTTTGAATATTTGACCCAACAGCAATCTAGAAACTGTTCAGATACCAAAACTATTCATTCAGTGGAATTTTCCTTGATAGGCCCTTTAATTTGACTGGCGTACTGCACAGGACTAGATTAATAGATTGTGATATCGGCTGTCTTGTTATGCACTTTCGCAAAGGTAAGTGTTTCAAATTTAAAATAAATTGGGCAAGAATTATGAAGGTACTCGCACCACAATGCAAGATGCATGCTTTTAATCATTATTATTTATTTACGTTCACAGCAGTGATGCAACATGCACTTAGCTTTAAACACCTTGACAAATAGGGCATAGGTGGAAGCATTTTACATTTGCAAGTAAACACTGCCATCCGGTGCTCAAAGTGAGAACTGCTTTAGAATAATATAACTGGATAACTGACTGCAGCTTACAGTGTGTACAGTCTTGAGAAAAAGCAAGTGTTTGTCCCCTTTGTGACGTGCAATTCATAGACGAAAAGGCAAGGACCACGTGCAGAAACCTGTGGAAAACTGTTAAACCCAGTTCAAATGAACAGAGAAATCAAAGGAATTTAAAAGGGCTTTTTGTATTCATTTACACCAGATAAGCTTGTTTTCCATTATTATTACCTTTTCCTTAAAAATATATAAAAAAAAACATAACAGGAAGAAAGTTGTGATTAAAGGAGTGTTTGTTTTTATTATTATTTGTTTATTTAGCAGACGCCTTTATCCAAGGCGACTAACAGAGACTAGGGTGTGTGATCTGTGCATCAGCTGCAGAGTCACTTGAACAAGCAGGGTTTGGATATGAACACTTAGAAGGCACCACCATTGCTTTCCATTGTCTGAAAATAAAATAAAAAGCATTGATGTCAGTCACTTAATAGTATTGATTAGCTTGACACACTTCAAATGACTCTACCTTTACCCCCAAAAAACACAAGGATTCTGCTAGAATCAAGCAAGGCATGCAAAAGCATGAGAAGCACACTGTGCAAGTACGACACATCACAGAGACAAGGAGCGACTGCGTGTGTTTGTCAGGAGAGGTGCTGTGTAAGTAATACAGACTGATTGATTGATGTACACCTTGCACAAAACCACTGATTTATTTCCTTGTGTGATCCTTGCATCATCTCTGCCTAACCCTGGCATTGTGTGTGCAAGGCAGGCGTCCTTCCTTATCCTCGTATCATCCTGGCACAGCTCCTGCTTTAAACTTGCATTCATGGTCTTGCTTGACTCTAGCATGATCTCCGAGGGAACTCCCAATATCACCAATAGGTTCTTGCTTCATAGCTGGATCATTGAAACAGTTTGATATTTATAGACTGTTGTTAACGAAGCCAGCAACAGTCCAGCAGTTTATGAATGTCAAAGTGCATTTTGTTAATAACAAGGTTCTAATTAACTAGAGTTAAAGCTCTGTGACCCGGGTCAGGTGTCTGTTGTTGTGTCATGTACATATAATACACAGTATACAGCATAAGCTATATACATACTGTACTGTATGTTTTAATATGGACAAAACAAACCCTTATGTGTATGAAGAGGGTTTTTTTTCATATTACATATTTACATTTTGGAAAATGTATATTTTTTGGGAAGTATAATAACTCCCTGCATATATATGCATTTAAAATAAATTAAAACAATTATAGTTATTGCTGCCAAGAAAAGGTGGTTATAATAAAGTAGTTTCAGCCTCCAGCCACCAGATGGTGCCAAAACAGCAGTTGTAGATGCATTACCTCCTGGACTTGACATGATCAAGTCAAGTCCATGACATGATCTTGTTTATTGAGTTTGTTTAAACATATTTGAGCGTTTTTGAATGTGTTTAATAGATATGAATGGGCATGAACTGCATGTTAACAGCAGAGACTTACTTCCCAGATCCAGCCAATGTAGTCTGAGACCCGAGTGAATACCGTTGGCTTCTTGTAGGTGTTACAGATGATGGGGCCGAAGCTTGCAATGCCATGGACTTGCCACACTCCCTCAACCAGACAGTTCAGCGGGCCTCCGGAGTCACCCTGAGTGAAGAGAGGTAGCAGAGAACACTGGGAAACAGGTACAGCAGCTCCCTCCACAGTTTAGCACAGATATTCCACAAGCAGCCTGTAATTATTTTGATAAGAGGGAACGTGTGTGAACATTGCATGTGACATGGCATGATCGGTTTTTTTTCCTGGAGGTATTAAAACACAGCATGTGCACTTTGTGTGGAGGTAGGGTTACCATATGACTCCATGCATGTGCCTCTGTAAATGAGATAGAGAGAGTATCTGGGACTGGTCAGTGTACAGAGTCTTTCATGTACTTACACAGTCAGAACACAGCCTCTGTAAATGAGATAGAGAGAGTATCTGGGACTGGTCAGTGTACAGAGTCTTTCATGTACTTACACAGTCAGAACACAGCCTCTGTAAATGAGATAGAGAGAGTATCTGGGACTGGTCAGTGTACTGAGTCTTTGATGTACTTACTTGACACCCGGCCAGACTTCCATCCCCCCCGGCACAGATCACTTTGTCACTGGAGTAGAAATCCCAGTATTCCCGAGTGGAGCAGGTCAGGGTGTCAATCACAGGGAGGAGGGCCTGGAGCAGCACCGGAGAGGCCTCCCCTCCACCTGTGTAACAGGAATGTTACAATGAGCCCATCGATCATTCATGCATCGACTCATCACACTGTGTAACAGGAATGAACAGCCTGTTAAAATACTGGAGCTGTGACAATGAGCCCATCGATCATTCATGCATCGACTCATCACCCTGTGTAACAGGAATGAGCAGCCTGTTAGAATACTGGAGCTGTGACAATGAACCCATCGATCATTCATGCATCGACTCATCACACTGTGTAACAGGAATGAACAGCCTGTTAAAATACTGCAGCTGTGACAGTGAACCCATCGATCATTCATGCATCGACTCATCACCCTGTGTAACAGGAATGAGCAGCCTGTTAGAATACTGGTAGAAACCTGTGTCATGCAGGTGAGATGTGATTGCTCTACCCAGTACACCACCTCCCCGACTCCAATTACAGTCCTGACAAGGATGGATACCAGACTCGTTCATTCCCTTACTTTCCCTCTCTCACTGTTTATAACTAAGGGAACAAAGCATGGCTGCAAGTTCATGATGCATTCTGACTGAATCCCACAGGAATAACACCTGAATATCTCATGCACTTCCTCTGAGTTCTGGACTCATTCATTTTCAATTCAAACATCTTAATTCATGTGGATTTAATTACCC
This sequence comes from Acipenser ruthenus, assembly GCF_902713425.1. NCBI lineage: Eukaryota > Metazoa > Chordata > Actinopteri > Acipenseriformes > Acipenseridae > Acipenser > Acipenser ruthenus. The sequence continues at coordinate 106,362,435 of NC_081192.1, read as the reverse complement.
AAATTCATTCCATGTTCCTTTGTAACACATGATGTTGCTCTCATGTATGAGGCATGATGCGTTCATGCCTGAATCAACAGCTCCCAACCCCACTGACACTTCTCCCAATCCCCTGGAGGGTGAGTGAGAGGGTATGAATTAGTGAAGAATGAACAGTGAATTCATGAGGAACGGGGAGGAGAAATGTTTTGAAATCATGAGGAATGAACAGGGCTGAATTGAAAATGAATTGCTTCAGGACTCGGAGGAGGTGCAGAAGATATTCACGTGTTATTCCTGTGGTATATGTTGGTGAGAGTGTGCTGCAAAGCGCCCGTACTCTCTGTGAGGCCCCAACCAGTGATGTAACATGGGAAGCCGCTGGGCAGGATGTCTCCGGGCTGGGGTAACACTGCAATCTTTACAGCGCCACTGTCAAAGGCAGGCCTCTCCAGGTGAAGCAGGGCAATGTCGAACCTGAAAACAAACACAGTGTTTAAGAAAGATTTATATGAAGGGTCTTTAATTACTGTGTACTTGTACTGTAGTCATGTAGTACTATGCATAGTTACAATGTAATGTATAAATCTTTTTGCATGATATATGTAAGTGCACAATTGTATCAGAAAGGGGTTAGGGTTAGGGTTAGGGATAGGGTGAGGGTTAGGGTTTGGTTTATATCATGCAAAATAAATGTACACATTAAGTACATTGTAACTATGCATAATAACGTTGTAATGATGTGTCAGTATACATGTATTTCCTAAGTAACTACCATGTAAATACACAGTAATTAGACACCTAAAAAATGTTACTTCCCAATAAATTGAATAGTTTAACATTAGCCCTCAGTTATCATTCAGAAAGGTCAGTCTGTAGCTCACCCTTTAGCTAAAGAGCCAGTCCATTGCTGGTGTATGATGACCTTATCCACAGTCCTGTGGTACTCAATTCCTTCATTCCCGAACAGGTTGTGCTCACCCAGAGCCACACGGTAAGTAGCACCATCATCACTAGAAAACCATATCACAGTCCATTCACAATACAAGGGATCTGCACTCTTAAACACTGTTACATACATAGATAGATAGATAGATAGATAGATAGATAGATAGACAGATAGATAGATAGATAGATAGATAGATAGACAGATAGATAGATAGATAGATAGATAGATAGATAGACAGATAGATAGATAGATAGATACACAGATAGATAGATAGATACATAGATACATAGATAGATAGAAAGAACAACAGATGAATAAAGAAAGAAAGAAAGAAAGAAATAAAGAACGAAAGAAAGAAAGAATTGCTTCTGCACCTGATCAATTCATGCTTCATACGTGTCGGATTAAGGCTAGTATTAGGGTTCAATTGAAATGATAGGAAGAAAGAAGCAGACGTACACAGCAGTTTAAAGAATATACGTCAGCTGCAAAGCGTTGTGGGTATGCTACAGGTGCTGCAGCACGGGGTTCTGTTGAGAGTACTCTATATGGGCAGCAGTGTGGAGTAGTGGTTAGGGCTCTGGACTCTTGACCGGAGGGTTATGGGTTCAATCCCCAGTGGGGGACACTGCTGTTGTACCCTTGAGCAAGGTACTTTACCTAGATTGCTCCAGTAAAAACCCAACTGTATAAATGGGTAATTGTATGTAAAAATAATGTGATATCTGTATAATGTGATATCTTGTAACAATTGTAAGTCGCCCTGGATAAGGGTGTCTGCTAAGAAATAAATAATAATAATAATAATAATACTGTTATGAGGTTAGCGTGATCAGCTGTGATCACAATTGAACTTACAAATCCACACAGTGAGCTGCAGTCATGGCCCAGAAGGGAGAAATCAGGCTTCCTCCACAGGTGTGAGCCCAGCCTCCTGCATTGGGGTAGGTGTACTGCAGAGAGACCTACAAACCAAACTGGTTCAGGTTACAAAGCGGCTAACTTCACATTTGTGAGTCACACCAAAGCCTTTTACACATGTGTGCTGGAAACACCAACGCTGCTGCTCTTTGGATGATAAAGCGATCTCACCTCTTCAGCTTTAGTCAATAGTGAAACATGTCTGGAACATGAGTTCTACAACATTTAATACGAATGGGACAAATAGATAGGATATGCTGTAGAATATTACATTTAAAGAAAGTGTAACGTGTGCTACTAAAAGACTGGCACAATCAATCAAAAAAGACCTGGTTCAGACAGGCAACTCACTTTAACCTGAGATCAAATCACCTGAATATCAATCACTTTAACCTTAGATCAAATCACCTGAATATCAATCACTTTAACCTTAGATCAAATCACCTGAATATCAATCACTTTAACCTTAGATCAAATCACATGAATATCAATCACTTTAACCATAGATCAAATCACCTGAATATCAATCACTTTAACCTTAGATCAAATCACATGAATATCAATCACTTTAACCTTAGATCAAATCACCTGAATATCAATCACTTTAACCTTAGATCAAATCACCTGAATATCAATCACTTTAACCTTAGATCAAATCACCTGAATATCAATCACTTTGACCTTAGATCAAATCACCTGAATATCAATCACTTTAACCATAGATCAAATCACCTGAATATATCAATCACTTTAACCTTAGATCAAATCACCTGAATATCAATCACTTTAACCATAGATCAAATCACCTGAATATCAATCACTTTAACCTTAGATCAAATCACCTGAATATCAATCACTTTAACCTTAGATCAAATCACCTGAATATCAATCACTTTAACCTTAGATCAAATCACCTGAATATCAATCACTTTAACCTTAGATCAAATCACCTGAATATCAATCACTTTAACCTTAGATCAAATCACCTGAATATCAATCACTTTAACCTTAGATCAAATCACCTGAATATCAATCACTTTAACCTTAGATCAAATCACCTGAATATCAATCACTTTAACCTTAGATCAAATCACCTGAATATCAATCACTTTAACCTTAGATCAAATCACCTGAATATATCAATCACTTTAACCTTAGATCAAATCACCTGAATATCAATCACTTTAACCTTAGATCAAATCACCTGGATATCAATCACTTTAACCTTACATCAAATCACCTGAATATCAATCACTTTAACCTTAGATCAAATCACCTGAATATCAATCACTTTAACCATAGATCAAATCACCTGAATATCAATCACTTTAACCTTAGATCAAATCACCTGAATATATCAATCACTTTAACCTTAGATCAAATCACCTGAATATCAATCACTTTAACCTTAGATCAAATCACCTGAATATCAATCACTTTAACCTTAGATCAAATCACCTGAAATCAATCACTTTAACCTTAGATCAAATCACCTGAATATCAATCACTTTAACCTTAGATCAAATCACCTGAATATCAATCACTTTAACCTTAGATCAAATCACCTGAATATCAATCACTTTAACCTTAGATCAAATCACCTGGATATCAATCACTTTAACCTTACATCAAATCACCTGAATATCAATCACTTTAACCTTAGATCAAATCACCTGAATATCAATCACTTTAACCATAGATCAAATCACCTGAATATCAATCACTTTAACCTTAGATCAAATCACCTGAATATATCAATCACTTTAACCTTAGATCAAATCACCTGAATATCAATCACTTTAACCTTAGATCAAATCACCTGAATATCAATCACTTTAACCTTAGATCAAATCACCTGAAATCAATCACTTTAACCTTAGATCAAATCACCTGAATATCAATCACTTTAACCTTACATCATATCACCTGAATATCAATCACTTTAACCTTACATCAAATCACCTGAATATCAATCACTTTAACCTTAGATCAAATCACCTGAATATCAATGACTTTAACCTTACATCAAATCACCATCAAATCACCTGAATATCAACCATTTTAACTTTAGATCAAATCACCTGAATATCAAGCATATTTTAGGCTCTTCCAATACCAGACTAAATCATCAGTCGAATAGCTAGTATCTTATTTGTCCTTGATAAACAAACATCACAGTTGATAATGTCTGGCATGCGCTTCCTGACTGGCCCTACTTTTACAGCAGCCAGGGGCCCTGTCCCTGCAAGGCTCTGCTGCAGGGGTCCCCCAGTCCTGCGGAGCTACTGGGGCTGCTGGCTTTCATTTGAACCGACCTCTCACTTCCTTCATTGCACCAATTATTGGTGTTCCAGATCTTCAGCCACTGATGATGTAAAGACACCTAGAAAACCTTGGGGCTCTCCAGGACCAGGGCTGGAGACTCCTGCTCTATTGTATAGTACAGAACTTGTTATATTTGCATTGCAACAACTACAAAATACCCTTACCTGCCAAGGCCAGCTATTGGGTTCAACCTCCTCCCCTCCGACAACCTTGTGGGCTTTTGGTTTGTTTATGACATTGAAGTCATCCACAGCTCCCTCTCCAGAGACTGACCCTGAAGGATATCAAAGGTATATACCGTTAGTATCGCTAGCCCTGGTTAGCAGTTTCTAAATTAATGGCAACAGTCACCTACAAGATTCGATTGCTTTTGCTAAATTACTTCAAATAGCAGCAGTGTGGAGTAGTGGTTAGGGCTCTGGACTCTTGACCGGAGGGTCGTGGGTTCAATCCCAGGTGGGGGACACTGCTGCTGTACCCTTGAGCAAGGTACTTTACCTAGATTGCTCCAGTAAAAACCCAACTGTATAAATGGGTAATTGTATGTAAAAAATAATGTGATATCTTGTAACAATTGTAAGTCGCCCTGGATAAGGGCGTCTGCTAAGAAATAAATAAATAAATAAATAATAATAATAATAATAATAATAATAATAATAATAATAATAATAATAATAATAATAATAATAATAGCAATTTGTTAGGCATGAATCTAAACTGTTAAAATAAACTGATTTAAAATCGACTTACCCAGGAGAGCCAGGATCAATAAATGCCACATTCTGAACCGTTTGACTTGAAATGAGAGCGCTGAGGCTTCCCTATTGACTTATATAGAGCACTGCTTGATAAGTTCCACTCCGTTGAAACAGGACTGCTGTTATTTTAAAGCGAGGTCAAGATAAGAAAGCTTGCATGAGATTGCATTGTTCAGCCTGTTTGTAATGCAATTGGAATTGATGAAGACTAAAGAGCAGTTATAAGGCATCCTGTATAGTGTGTCAGAAGTTTCTAGAGTTTCCTTACTTTTTGTCATGTTTTACATTAGTCTGGGTATTTTGTACCTATAGGTCTCTCTGTTATGTACTATAATACCAATTTTAAAATATCTAGAAACCCACTCTCGAGACATATCTCCACTGCCACGAATGACGCCAACATATCCGCATGACATTATTATCTGTAACCAGCAACGCTTTGTAAATGAATTTGAATAAACCCAACTCCACCATTCAATATCCTATAGGACTGGTTTAGTGAACACATGCTACTGCACCTCATCAAGTCCATTCAATACCCTATAGGACTGGTTTACTGAACACATGCTACTGCACCTCATCAAGTCCATTCAATACCCTATAGGACTGGTTTACTGAACACATGCTACTGCACCTCATCAAGTCCATTCAATATCCTATAGGACTGGTTTACTGAACACATGCTACTGCACCTCATCAAGTCCATTCAATATCCTATAGGACTGGTTTACTGAACACATGCTACTGCACCTCATCAAGTCCATTCAATACCCTATAGGACTGGTTTACTGAACACATGCTACTGCACCTCATCAAGTCCATTCAATATCCTATAGGACTGGTTTACTGAACACATGCTACTGCACCTCATCAAGTCCATTCAATACCCTATAGGACTGGTTTACTGAACACATGCTACTGCACCTCATCAAGTCCATTCAATATCCTATAGGACTGGTTTAGTGAACACATGCTACTGCACCTCATCAAGTCCATTCAATATCCTATAGGACTGGTTTACTGAACACATGCTACTGCACCTCATCAAGTCCATTCGATACCCTATAGGACTGGTTTACTGAACACATGCTACTGCACCTCATCAAGTCCATTCAATATCCTATAGGACTGGTTTAGTGAACACATGCTACTGCACCTCATCAAGTCCATTCAATACCCTATAGGACTGGTTTACTGAACACATGCTACTGCACCTCATCAAGTCCATTCAATATCCTATAGGACTGGTTTAGTGAACACATGCTACTGCACCTCATCAAGTCCATTCAATACCCTATAGGACTGGTTTAGTGAACACATGCTACTGCACCTCATCAAGTCCATTCGATATCCTATAGGACTGGTTTACTGAACACATGCTACTGCACCTCATCAAGTCCATTCGATACCCTATAGGACTGGTTTACTGAACACATGCTACTGCACCTCATCAAGTCCATTCAATATCCTATAGGACTGGTTTAGTGAACACATGCTACTGCACCTCATCAAGTCCATTCAATACCCTATAGGACTGGTTTACTGCACCTCAGCAAGTCCTGCGTCTACATGTTGGGTTCATGAGGGTTAGGGTTCAATTCAGATGATAGCTTTTACTTCCTATGAATGTATCAAACTTTCATAGGAAACCAGTTACATATTTCCTAAATAAGTAAGTAAATGTGTCATGAAGCTAGAATTGATGGTACGGTACGTATTAGAAAGTGTAAGGGTTAAGGGTTTATTCATTCAATCTGGAGAATATTCTGCAGGGTAGCTATTTACCAGCAACTCCTTTTTATGCAGCTGTGGATTCCCACATTATTGCAAAGCTTTCGAAACAAATGTTGCATGGATCAACACTTCCCACACTAATCAGTTACCTCAAATAAACCAATCTATGAAAAAGACCTAGGAGTTTATGTTGACTCAGAAATGTCTTCATTAGACAATGTGGGGAAGCTATAAAAAAGACCAACAAGATGCTCGGATATATTGTGAGAAGTGTTGAATTTAAATCAAGGGAAGTAATGTTAAAACTTTACAATGCATTGGTAAGACCTCACCTAGAATACTGTGTTCAGTTCTGGTCACCTCGTTACAAAAAGGATATTGCTGCTCTAGAAAGAGTGCAAAGAAGAGCAACCAGAATTATCCCAGGTTTAAAAGGCATGTCGTATGCAGACAGGCTAAAAGAATTGAATCTATTCAGTCTTGAACAAAGAAAACTACATGGTGATCTGATTCAAACATTCAAAATCCTAAAAGGTTTAGACAATGTCGACCCAGGGGACTTTTTTGACCTGAAAAAAGAAACAAGGACCAGGGGTCACAAATGGAGATTAGATAAAGGGGCATTCAGAACAGAAAATAGGAGGCACTTTTTTACACAGAGAATTATGAGGGTCTGGAACCAACTCCCCAGTAATGTTGTTGAAGCTGACACCCTGGGATCCTTCAAGAAGCTGCTTGATGAGATTCTGGGATCAATAAGCTACTAACAACCAAACGAGCAAGATGGGCTGAATGGCCTCCTCTCGTTTGTAAACTTTCTTATGTTCTTATGTTCTTATATTCTTAGTACCTGGTAAATGTCTGAAAAGCAATCTGTTTCTTCAGAATTATGGACTTTTACCACCTTACTTGGAAAATGTTGACAATTACTGGTAAAACGGCAGTAAAAAGATTTACCAGATTTGAGCTTTTACTGTTACAACTGTACAAAATCTATGCTCCTCTTTGCATCTTTGTACAAGGGGTAAATTAGAATTTGCAGAGGGTGAGAAAATAGTTTGAAAAGGCAAATACTGTAGTCTCAAAACAAGAAGCACAGTATTTTTAGTTTTGCCAAATTACACACATACAGCCTCACTCAGGATTGCTCAGAGACCACCAAAGAAATGCAGGTGACTTTATTAAATATTAAACATGCCAAATATGCGTGAGTATAGAAACAGTCATACGCAATCATTAACAGATCATGGGATAACACATTCACATTGAGAGGCAATAAAGTATTCCTTTCAATTCTACTTCATGGCTATGGAAATATATTGCATTTCCAAACTGTGTTTTTCCTAAAGCCATGTTTGACCTTGATGATAACAGACCCATTAATCAAGCTCCCAGTACATGGTAAGAAAACTACATATTAAGAAGGATTACTGCTGCTATAAATACTATATACTATATACTATATATACTATAAATAGTAGTACAGCAGGGAGGGGGTTAATATCCTCCCTGCATTAAAAAACATGTGCAAATGCACATTGGTTTAATTTAATTGTTTTGTTTTATTGTTCAATTATATTTGTTAATTGTTTTATCATGAATTATCCCCTGCACCTGGTGATCATTGTAAAGTAGAGCCAGGTTCAGGGTATTTAAAGGCAGCAGCAATCTGTTCAGGGCTGCTCGTGTGTATAGAAGCCTGCTTGATAGTGTGCTCAAGCGTAAAAGCAAAAGGTAGTGTAAAAAACTTTTGGTGTTCTGTGTTAAACCTGTGTGGTTTGTGGTGTTTTGTTTGTCAGGTAAACGGCTTAGCTGTCCTGCAAGATAGTTTAGGTTCCTGTGTTTTAGTTGGTGCTCGAATAGAGCTAGGTGTTTGTTTTTCTTTTGTTTTCTTTGTTATTGTTTATTAAAAATCGCATGCAAGCGCTTTGAAAAATCAAGTTTGTGTGTGGCTGGGTCAGTAAAGTGCTGAAAAAGAACCCAAAGGACTAAAATCCTTCACTATATATATATATATATATATATATATATAGAATATAATCCTGAAGAAACCTCCCAAATTCCCAATGGGAATGCGCTTGGACTGACTGCATTACACCATGTCAGACACAGATTCAATGTATTATTAGTGGAACCTGCAGGGATGCATTCAATTTAAATCCACCACCTCATATAACCTCAGATGGTGTGCGGCACCTTTCCACTTCCCACATACGCTGGACATCACCTCAGGTGTTCTCTTCCCACCAGCGTTAACGGGGCTCACATTATTACAACCAAACTGCAAATATTTACCTATTGCAATATAATGAGTTTTTTTTGTGCAATAACAGTAATGCTGGTATCTTTTGGTGCTGATATCCATATTGTAATGAATCCTGCTAGGAGCTGATGAGTGAACGGTGCTGATATCCATATTGTAATGAATCCTGCTGGGAGCTGATGAGTGAACGGTGCTGATATCCATATTGTAATGAATCCTGCTAGAGCTGATGAGTGAACGGTGCTGATATCCATATTGTAATGAATCCTGCTAGAGCTGATGAGTGAACGGTGCTGATATCCATATTGTAATGAATCCTGCTAGGAGCTGATGAGTGAACGGTGCTGATATCCATATTGTAATGAATCCTGCTAGGAGCTGATGAGTGAACGGTGCTGATATCCATATTGTAATGAATCCTGCTAGGAGCTGATGAGTGAACGGTGCTGATATCCATACTGTAATGAATCCTGCTAGGAGCTGATGAGTGAACGGTGCTGATATCCATATTGTAATGAATCCTGCTGGGAGCTGATGAGTGAACGGTGCTGATATCCATATTGTAATGAATCCTGCTAGGAGCTGATGAGTGAACGGTGCTGGCGTCGGATGGGACGTGTGCGCACCTCTGCACTGCAGAGCTGGCTGTTTAGTTCAATGGTAAGATGTTCGTCTTTCAATCGCATGCTTTGCTGTTCGATTCAATGGGCTGAGATATCAATTCATTACAATATGTTTATGGCAATATATGTTGACTATTTGTACAGAGGAATGTATAATAATCAATCTTATAATCCAGGTCTGGCAATGGAAGGTGAAACAAGCAATGTGATTGGTCGAGTAAGGCTCCAGCTGTCCGTATATTAGATGGATATGGACAGCTGGAGCCTTGTGAATTTAAAGTGCCGGTAGCCATGTTGTTTACAGTTACAGATGTACAGTAACTATAAAACTGAGTGACCAATTACCAGCAATAAAAATCTCAAAAGTAGTAAGTAGACATGCCGATTTGGATGAAGAACGATTAAATGAACTGGAAGATAGCAAAACAGGAACAAATACCAAAAGAAAGAAAAAATCACTGACTTTATACTCGCTCACCTCGACTTTGTCACTTCTTTTTAGCTGTTTGTAAATGCTACTGGAAAATATTTAATTTTTTTCCCCGTTATGGTGAAACAACGTCTTGCACGCACAGAAAAAAAAAAGAATTCAGCTCCACCTCCTGGTTAGGGTGGCCATCTGGCTCCAGATTTACCGGACACTTTGAGACAGAACGGGATTATATATATATACTCTAAGCACACTCTTAAACTCAGGGGAGACATTTAGGAGGACATAAAGATCTTTCGAACTCCTGTAAGTGGATCGTTCATGCACTGGGCTTGCAACATATCCAGATGACTTTTAATAATCAAGAAATTCACACAGTCTCATTCAATTTGAAGTTTTAATGAATCAGAGTAGTATTAGTTCCCCTTCGGTTTATTAAATGCTTAAAAATGGATTGAGTAGTTACAGACTACATCGAATCCCAGCTGACAGGCTACCTGGGAGGTCCAGTGCCTTAACAGGTATAATAGCATTAATACCTACGTTTATGGTTACAACATGTTTTGCCCTAAGGCTATGCATGCATAAGCTCATAAGTCCTAAAACATCCAATATATCAATCTCATAGACTACAACATAAGTCATATACTGTACCTTATAACAATGCATCAATATAAAAGAGATACAGATTAAAAATATATGCTTAACTTCCAGTGTATATGGAAGTGTAGAATATAATATAAAGACAGAAGCAAAGACTTCTAAATACGACACCAACAGCAATCGGCTCAATCAGAGATCTTAAGAGCATGGATCACATCAGCTTGTAGTTAGCAAGTTGTGTGACACTTGACTAGGATTTTACCTCGGTTTTTATAGTTTTTGCTTCGCTTTTTAAGTCAGAAGCCATAATTAAATCTTAAACATTAATCAGCCTTAACAGCTCATGTCCTTCAAGTGAATAACATTTTCAAAACACTCAGTAACTCCTTCCATAAGATTAATTATCCATCATCCCCTAGTCCACCTCTCCTACATCTCCAAAATATGTAAGGTGAACTTTTGAACTGATGTTATTCTTTTTTGGTACCAGGGAGTTCCTGAACACAGCATGCATGTGAATACAGTGGGAGTATAGAAGAATACATATAAAGAGATGTGTTTAATACATAACAATATTTTGGTTTAATTATTCCAACAATTATATATCCAATTATTCTCACTCAAATCCAGTCTATCAGGAACATAGTCAAAATATAACAGTCCCATTTTGCTATCAATGCTTTAAACTAAATGTGACTGCTCTAAAAAAAAAAACAACAGATTTTTTGCTTCTCTGTCGAGGTCATCCATCATTAGTAGAAGACTCTTCTGTAAGCATTTTCTCAGATGTATGGCATAACATGGTCCTATGCTATGGCTCCCCCTCACTTGTTTTTACCAGGTCTTCATTAATTTCTATGATTTAATGAAGCCATATATAGTTCACCACTGACTCCCCTTTCCTGTACCAGGAGGTATTTCTTATATGTAAAAGATCACTCATTATAGAAACCTTGGATTTCAAACCCCCCAAACATTAAAACTCTCATTAGTTGCCAAAAAGTTATTTCCTTCAGTTACCCCCCCCCCCCCCATCTGGTACCGCAAGCAAGCAAAGGTTACCAAGATTAATGACCTTCTCTTTGGCAAGCCTACTATATGCCTGACACAGACTGGTACCATTCTGCTTTGACTGAAGTTTTTACTTTAAGTCCATTTCTGCACTATATTCTCTTAGTTTCAAACTCTTACAGTTCTTCTGTTGAAATAAAACATTTATACTTACTGTATATTCTGTTTGAATTATTCTAGAATACCTGTGTTTAGCTTAAACACTACTTTCAGATCAAGCTTACTTCTCTAAATAAGAAACTTGATGCTCACGTCTGCCTTTCTGCTCAAGGTTATAAACCTTGGCACCAGTAGCTCAGACAAAGACAAGCTTAGCTCATTTCACAGGTGTTTTTTGGTCAGTGTGACCCCAACCTAGCTCCCTTTTTACTCAGACTTACAAAGATACAATAATATTTCTCACTGTTATAACAGAATAAACAGGAATATAGAAAGCTCTCACATAACTATAGGTTAATACATAGCATATAGTAACTTTTTGTACGAACAGTGTGTTTTAACAATGTGTTTAGTATTTCAGCTGGCTTTATATTCTTTAAAACACAGTACACTTATTACAACATTTTAACACACATGCAGTTTCACAAATGTTCAATTTGTATCCCAAAGTTCAGCCTGCTTCCAGTAGCTGTCACAGTCTTGGGTCAATTTCTGCTCTCAGTGAGTCTGTCAAAGTCACCACAGGTGTGTCTTTAAAAGCCTGATACCTGCAAAAACTTAAATCTTGTTAGCAGAGCTTCCATCTCTGCATTCCCATTCCCATCATCAGTGGGAAGACTTCAGATATATTAAACTGTTTCTATCAAAGAGACATCTATCTCTGCCGCATACACCTTTCACTCAAAAAAGGTGATCGCACCATGTACAAGGGAAAACAGGTTTTAGATTTATTTGTGACAAAACAATTCTATAATTATAATAAGAATGAATTTATTTTTTTGCAGACACTTAGTCGCTATTTATTTTCTGTTCGTAGATAGTCAATCGGCAATAATATGCAAATACTCTCCCAAGCAAAGCATGGTCCCGTTTCTCATCTATTCATCTGTAGCTAATCATTATTGATCTGATGGGAAGCAGCTGATCAGTGTGACTTGTTTGCTATGCACAGCAATTCTGCCACAGGATTAATCTCAGCAAAGGTGTAGATAATTTACACATCAATTACTTTCAGTTTCAGAGGAATTCTGAAAATCCGTTCTGTCTCAAAGCGTCCGGTAAATCTGGAGCCAGATGGCCACCCTACTCCTGGTGAAACTTTTCAATGACAATGTACAATTCAACACAAGTAAAATATATTTACTTACTTTTGCATGTTTCAATTAAATCAATTTACTCAGCTTAACTTAGTGTGTAGTTCAAAGTTCAAAATCTCGACTGTACTGGACTATATGGTACCCAACTGTACTTTCACTGAACTGCTACATACCTTGCTGTATTCAACTACTGCTCTTAATTATAACTATTCACTGTATCTTGTATTTGATTTTACTCTTACAGGTATCCGTATCCACATTTTTTGCAATTGAAAGTCGCCCTGGATAAGGGCGTCTGCTAAGAAATAAGTAATAATAAAATAATAAATGGGACTACTTTGGCATAAGGATATTTAATAATAAACCATTTTTTGCCCTAAAAATGACTTCTGGTAGCTCTACAGAGGACCTTACTGTCCAGACACTGTGAGGTCAAGCACACACCTGCACTCCTCCAGGAGATGATAGCTCTACTGAGGACCCTACTGTCCAGACACTGTGAGCTCAAGCACACACCTGCACTCCTCCAGGAGCTGGTAGCTCTATAGAGGTCCACTCGGGGGGGAGCCCCTGGGTGGAAAGAGGTGATTGGCTTGGATGTGGGATTCAAGGACTGCCACTGACTTTCACTTCTTCTGAGCTGTTTTGGGAATTTGCTGCAATGTGGGAACATACTTAGACTGTGACGGAAATATAATGAGTTCTGGTTGTAAATCCTCTCGACCTGTGAGGGTACTAAGTAGCTAAAGGGAAAGGCTTTGGACAGGTCTGACAGTTTATTCTCTTGGTCGGGAGGTCAGTCAGCCTGGAAAAAGACGAGACTCCAATGCGGGAACGTATTGACCTGGAAGGTAAATGAGGTAGCAGCTGCAAGCAATAGAGTCAGCTGTAATCGTTTACCAAGGGGTCATGCATAAACGCATAAAAGGGGCCGGAGAATTGTAAATCTTTTTCTTCGCTTGGGTTTCAGTGTTACGAGGAGACTGGAAGGACCGGGAGATATCCCCAAACTGAAATAGAGAGTTTGTGAGTGTTTTGTTGATGTTTTCAGTTTAGTAACTGTCTGTGTTTTTTTGTTAAATAGCACTAGACGGCTAAACAAATCCGGAGCTGTCGCCAGGGTCCAGCACAAAGCCGGATCACCACAGCACTTGTTTTCACCAATAGCACGTAATATATTGTACTTTACCACAAGCACTGAGAGCACTCACTTTGGACCTGTGATCGTGTGTGTCTAATTGTGTGTGTTTTGTACCGTGTTTATTGTTTGCGGGACTGCAACCCCTTTTTTATTACTTCACAATACACATCGCTGTGTATTGCCAGCTCATTATTGTTTTCTGGCTGGTCATCAGACACTTGGATTTCTAATCATTAAAACCCTCATTTCACCCGTACTTTGTGGTCTGTTTGTTATTTGGAATTACTGCATCCGCACTGCACCTGCTATACACCTGCTACCAATCTACCACTTTGCCACAGACATTCAAAACTGGGGGAAAAAAACAGGGGTAAATATTTCATTTTTCATATCAATGGAGCATAGAAGCCAGGCTTAGAAATATCAAATCAGAGACATGGTTACATTATATTTTTAATAATATCAATAGTTTGGTGGTGTTAAACAGACATGGAAATATAGGCTAAATCTTGCTGCTATATTCATCATATATCAAATTGCATAGCGAAGCAGCTGCAGAATAAGAGTATAACATTGCTCTTTTACAACATGGAATACTGCTACTTGTTTCGGTTTGATTGTAATCCTAACCCTTCACTGCCCTGGGTATGTTCCCATACCTATTCAATAACTATTGTCTCAATAGACTGGACACTGGGCAGCAAAGGGCTACGTGTTTATTACACACAATGTTATCCCATTTTTACACAACAAAATATTTAATAAACACATTTTAAAATGAGTCGAGAAATGATTCTGTCCCAAATATTTTTACTATGTTGGCAATATACATGCATCCTTATCTTATGGCCTAAGAGAGAACTGGGCTTTTTCCAGGATATCTTTTCGAATTTTTGGGTAATCAGGGTGGTCAGTCAAAACCTAGAGAAATAATAAATGCAATGAATATTGAGTTCTTTTTAACATTATATTATACCAAACTGTTTTTATTTTGGATCTTGCTTTCCTTTGACTCTGTTTCTCTATAGAAATGTATTTTATTGTGACTTTCTTGAACAGTGCATTGAGATACTGTTTAAACATTTTGATTGGATTGGATTTCATGACTACAGAGTCTGTGTTAAGTCTGATCTTTATACTTAAAAAACATGACATACCTTGTGACAGACATGTATTGCCTCTGTGTATTTCTTATCCTTCAGGTAATTAAAAGCAAGCTTGTAACCTGTAAAACACAATGACAGCTGCTGAATAAACACACTCAACTAGTACATCACTACAGTGGAATCCACATGTTACTAACCCTGCACTGCAGCAAGTGTGCATTTTCTGAAAAAACCTTAAATCAGCTGTACTTCATTATTCTTGCCTCTAGGTGGCAGAAGAAAACAGGGAAAAAAAACATTAAAACAACAGCAGGGGGCGCTGCTGTGGTCTTCTAGTGAATGCTTTTGGGAGGCAAAACCCAAAACAAGGATGCAGCCACAAAACATAGACATGAAGTCAGGATTCTTTTTTTATATTATTTTTGGCTTCTGTCGGGCATGTCAAACATACTACTCAGTATACTGTACTGTATGTCATCCACATTCACAAGCCCTTGCCTTTGTGTTTCTATCAGTGGCGCTGGGTCAAAAGGTAGCTAAAAGGATGATAATAGGGAGCTCACCTATAGCTGGGTTCACCCTGTTGCTGTATTTCCAGGCCATTTCATAGTTACTTGCAGCGTCCTTATAAGATTGCTCCTTCTCCATAATGAAGCCCAGATATTCAAATGCTTTACAGCAAGACTGAAAGACAGAAAAGAAAAACAACAACATCTTAGGGTTAGATCCAAACTTCCAGAACCCTACTATTCAACAAAATGATTAACTTGAAACATCCCAACTATTGTTTTTAAATAAAAGCAAACAATTAGTTATTGCTCGCTTTATTATAATAGGCTAAAACACTACATTATAGATTTAACCAATTCCATCTAATATTATACCCCAACTCCAGTAGGTAAACTTTTCAAATGAAAACGAGAAGAGAACACTTGAAAACTGAGAAAATGCTGCCATCTAATGCAAAGTGTTTTGTTTGTTTGCTAGATACGGTAGCTGCAACTCAAAACATTACACAGCATGTTCATGCAGCACATTTTCCAGTAGTATAAAACAATGGGCTTTTCCTTTAAAGGATTACCATGGTATTTTTCCATGTGGTTTTGCAGTTTTCCCCCATGATTATACCGTAGTTAACCCTGGTTTACCATGTATTTCAGTATGCTTTACCATACCTCTATGGGCTTTAACAGTGATTACCTATGCTTTACCATGCTTTCACTGTGCTTTATCACACTTTACTATGCTTTTACTATGGGAAACTATTGTAAGGGCTGGTTAAAATATGTGACCTACTTTAGGAAACCACTGTATTTACTACAATCAATATTTGCACAAAATGCAACAAAGAAGACATTTGAAGACACTGAAAAAGACTTCTTGTTGGAATATTTGTCATTAAATGTATTATGCTTCTTTCAGTGTTTCTAAATTCAGTAGTGTTTGATACTTCTGGACAACATACATATGTAATTGATACTACAGTACATAAGCATCACAGACAGTCGGCTGGTTTTAAAGACCCTGATTAGCACTCATTTTGGTCTACCTTACGTAAGGTAACATTACATAATGATTGTTTTCTCTTTTTTCTGGGCCCTTACATGCATTTAGATATAGGCATCAAGTATCCCAGCAAAACAACACAAGATCAAGCTGAATGACTATGACGGGACCTTCAACCCAAAGCTTCAGCCTCACCTTGTTGTACAGTAGGCAGCGTTTCAGCAAGTCCGTTGCTATGTCATATTTGCCAGATTGTATATAAATGTCAGCCAGCAGCAACCAGCACTTTTCCAGGTCTTCAGCCTCGGCTGCATTCCAGGCTACTTTTGTGATTCTCTTCAGCTGGTTCCTGGCCCTGGGAGTCTGCTTCAGGATCATGAAGGCTTGTGCCATAGCCAGGAGGGCTGACACATGCTCCTTCTGGAATCATTCAAACACTATTGGCATCAACCACATGTATGATACTTGTAATACTTACAGAGGTATTTAGCACTGTTAACACATATGGACTCAAAGGACCAACTTATAAAACACAGTCAATAAAGACTGCAGACATTACCTGTATTGAGCAGGTAGGGAATGAAAGATAATAACCTCCTTTTTAAGAAACCTCTATGGGACCTGTATGAGCAGGTCAGGTAAGCGCTAGGGGAGTGATTCTTGCTAAATATTAAACAACCAATACATCCTTACCTCAGATGAAGCCATTTCAGTGAATGCAACGAGAGCCTTCTCAACATTGGTCTTGTCTTTGGAAGCCATCAAGCAGCAGTTCTGAAGCAGAAGCACTTGCTTCTCTCCCTGCAGCGTGCGTGGGTGATACTCCTTCAGTAAGTTCAGTGCTGTCCTCACTGCCATCTCCTCTGACTCTTGTCTTTCTTTCAAGAGATTGTTGCTGTTGCTGTTAATCCAGTGGAAAAGAGATGTATCTTAATCTGATACCTGAACCTTCTATTTCAGATCCTTTTACAGGTTCATAATACAGCGTGTTGTAATTAACTCTCTCTAGTAGCTGAACCTTCTTTTTCAGATCCTTTTATAGGTTCATAATACAGCGTGTTGTAATGAACTCTCTCTAGTAGTTGACTGAGTGTAACAGTAACTAAATAGATATATCTGGGCCGTCCACTGAGTCTGTCTAACAAAACTTTGACCTCATGTTACCTGCCCAGCAGCCCACTACAATAGCTATGCATGTATTGATAAGCTGTGTTTCTGTGTAATTTGCATTGTGCAGTACCATTAGAGACTTCTTAATGGGGCTCTATGCATGGATGGTGTTACCTGGTTTCCTCGTCAATGCTTACAAACACTTCTCCTCCTATGGTCTCATTGTCTGGATTCAGACATATCTGGATCATGTTGTACACAGCATCTTGTCCCCACTCTGTGTCTTTACGGGCCTTATTCAAATGCCTCAGTGCCTCATTCGGCTGTCCCATATGCCTGAATAAAATCACATATACATATATATATTTGTGCAGTAAGCTCTTTTCATATAACATAAGAATGAAGACCACACAGTTCCAAAGGATGCTGCATTATTATTTGTTTATTTAGCAGACGCCTCTATCCAAGGCGACTTACAGAGACTAGGGTGTGTGAACTATGCATCAGCTGCAGAGTCACTTACAATTACGTCTCACCCGAAAGATGGAGCACAAGGAGGTTAAGTGACTTGCTCAGGGTCACACAATGAGTCAGTGGCTGAGGGGGGATTTGAACCGGGGACCTTCTGGTTACAACTAGACTTAAACTTTCTTTAACCACTAGACCACACAGCCTCTAAGTGCATTGCTAAGTGGATGCTTAGATTCATTGAGGATAAAGTTCATTTCTATACAAATGTATCTAATTGAGGTTTCCTACCCTTCATTTACTAGTTTCTCTTTACTGATTATGGTGATTAATAGGAGTGAAGGATTTATTTAACTGGAAAGGACATCAGTAATTAACCCACTTGCATGTTCTTGCTAAAATCAATATTCATGTAACATTCTCTATTTACTCTTGCATCACATAGCAATATTAGACACATATCTCATTGGGTGAATCTACGATTGAGCTACCAACTGCTGCAACATATTTATTATGACTGAACTGTGAGAGAATGTGCTCTGCAATCAACAAAGAGTAAAACACAATCATTCCATTCTCTAAATTCTAATTCTATAAATTCTATACTGTAGAAGTATGTTGACCTGTAACATTATGTCAGTTTTTTTCACTTAAAGGCATAAACTGCATTCACGTGACACAGTAAGCCAGATCCTGAAAGCTCAAGATCTCTCTGCTCCGAGTATAACTTTTTCAGGAGTGTATTCAAGCAGTACATACCACAAATATAGCCCTTGGCAGTAGTTGTAGCCTGGTTCAAGAGTAGACCTGGTAGATGTCTTTTCTGCCATTTCCAGAAACGCTGGTGCATCATCGAGTTTACCAGTTCTCCTCAGTAAATCAATTAGCTTGGCCAAGATTGAAAAGTTACCTATTAAGGTAAAAAAAAAACAGATACAATCATGATGTGTTTGGCCCAAGATTGTACCTTGTGGTCCCATGGGAGACGCTAAGAATTATACTACTTTGCCAGGCATGATTCCAGGGGTTAGCTGTTCTACCTGATGCTCTTTCCATCAGCTGTCTGTAATGGAGTATTGCTTTCTCATAGTCTTGTCTTCTGAACATGAGGTCTGCCATCATCTACAAGGGAAGTCACATTCAAGGATTACGATCATTAATAGAAACGCTTCATGTTCTGTGGGTTCACTCTCAAGGGAAAAAGGTGAATGCACTTCACTGGGTGAACATCTTTCAAAGTTTCAATAATTACTAGGGGTGCGCTGATACTTGTAGTTTCCAAGAAATTGCCTTTAAGAAGGATCTGTCGGCAGGTATTAACTCAATCAAATCACAGCTAGTAATGAATGTGTTGATTTCAAAACAAACAAAGCTGCCCTTCCTTCACCTTTACAGTTGAGTACCACTCAATGGCAATTGCCTTCTGCATTGAGTGTTTCAAAAGCCGATTGGAATTGAATTTTCCTCTCATCCGGGGCACGGACATTTTTACTGCCGTATCGAGGCCCTACTGACAACTGGCAATGGAAATATGTTGCAAAACTAACAAATGCAACTGATTCGTTGCATAAACGTGACTTTTCCTTAACCTTAAAACATGAACATGTGGAAACTGGGATATGTAGTTCTTTGTTAAGTTTATAATTGGAGATAACATCTTTCCCAGGACTACAATCCCACAATCCACTGCAAAGATGACACATTTGTAAGAAAACTAAGGAAAGTGAAAAAACAAAGGATTTCATATCAAAAGGATACAATAAATAATCGCTTGTAAAATATAAATTAGTTTTAATTAGTTTGGTTACGAACAGGTTCTATATTAAGCAAAACTGTCAAGATTGTCATTGATTGATACTCAATAATTGTGTAAACAAGGGAAATGGAGGGACCGTATTGTTTTGTGTTGAGTAATTAACACGTTTTATTCTATTTAATTAATAATTAACAACTTCACATTTCTTAAAGGCGATTGCTCTGAAAATATAGACAAGTATCGACACACCCTTAAAATTTACTCAGTAAGGTCCATCAACAGAAGCATGTGCACTCTTACTCTAAAACATTCATACCCTTGATGTTGACAGCGTTCCTCAAGCATATTCATTGCCAGAACATTGAGGGCTTTATTCTGAAGCTGGTGCAAACACAAGAGACACATTTTCTGAGAGGAATAAAACAATTGCAGTATGGCTGTTGTTATGAGCACTTGCTTGTTTTATATATGCAAACATCATTTTATACCTCTCTATAGAAATGCCCTTTCACCTGCTTCAGAAAATACCCTGAATATGAAAAAGGATATTTGAAATCTCCTTGTCTTCAAAGTAATGAACGTGATCCCTTGCTGTTCACCACATAGCAATGAGACTTGGCTGGTGATGCAGCAATACCATAGCAGCATCTTCATTGTCATCTTCCTTCTTGAGCAGCATCGCACATTGGTGCTGGCAAGAATCCACATCTCCTTGCTCCAGGTATAGATTAGCCAACTCCAGCATTATCTAAGGGTTTAGAATGGTAAAATATAAATAAACATACAATATACCATACATATATACTGATTTTGAACTGTATATATACATGTGTACAGGAAAAGGGTTTTAGCGATTTAAACATAAATGTGCATAAAAAAAGGTTTAAGGGTTTTATTAGGACTTTTCATACACAGTAGGTATTAAAAAAAAAAACCTGACTTTGCTGTCAGCTTCAGAGTACGTCAGAGCCTCCTTGTAATATTTGATAGCCATTTCATATTCCTTCAAAGCCTGTCCCTGCTGGGCTATCTGAGAACATATTAAAGAAGCCACTTTTCTCTGGGAGGGCATCCTCTCCGGCTGATCTACTGAGAGACGTCTCAGAACTCGGGACTGAACATCATAAGCCTAACAAGAAAAAAAGAGAACGGATTGAAAAACAAAGCCTGGACAATGCTACCTGGCTATTTATTCAACTCTCTTCTATAAAACTGGACTGTATGTCTCCATGATACAAACACAATGGCTTGCACCCACTCTGGAAGACACTGTGAGCATAATTAGACAAATACCTTTTTTTGTAAAGGGTAATTGACACTTAGTGACCTATTGTCAAATAGTTATGTTTTAAAGAAAGGATGAAATCCTGTCATATCTTACAAAACAAAAATCTCAGTAGTTTAATTTAAGGTTTGTTAAGCACGCTTAAGTTTTTTCTCATTTGTTAATATGAATTTATCGCCTTTTAAATAGAGGTGTAAACTGCTCACTTGTGACATGGAATAAAACATTTCTGAGTAACAAACCGTGTTTAATGGGAGCACTCAACAGCCACATGCAATCAATAATGATGTCAGCAACTAAGAAGGGATATCCAGGTAGGAGAATAGCCAGCACACTAACAAAGCAATGTCGCATGCCAGTGATAGGACTGGACATGGCCAAAATGGTCTCTTCAAAGTACAATTGTTAGTCTATTTCTATTTACCCATCATCGCCTGCTGGGTTAGGGTTAGGGCTAAGGTTAGTTGTGTTTTAACCAAGTTACTTCTACACATTGCTACACATTTGCTTGCATATCGCACCATGTAACCAAGCCTAAAACATTTTGCAAATAGATAACTGTGACAGAGATCGAATGATTCTTGGTGTTAGATCTCCCTCCCGGCCTGCGAGGGCGCTGTGTAAAGGGAACAGAGTAGCCTGGACTGGATGGCCCAACATTTAATGCCCAAGGTTAGGCGGAAGTCGGCCATCTAGAAAGGGGGCGGAGCCACGGTACACTAAATCATTGACCCGGAAGGGAAACGATGGGGCATCCACGGATTGGAGGAGCGGTTGCACTCGTTAACCAAGGGGTCATGCTTGACGGTATTTAAGGGGGTGTAGTGATGTGATCTGTTCCTTTGCTATAGTTAATGCTAGACCGAGAGGAGAAATGTATTGTGAACCGTGAGTGTTTTGTTTGTCATGTCTAAATTGTACTTGTATTTAGACGGCTAACACGATCCGGAGCTGTTGCCAAAGGCCAGCACTAAACCCGGACAACATCACTGGAATTTGTATCATCCGGAACTGTATTTTGACTACGAGCACTAGAGCACGCACTGTGGACTTGTGTTTGTGTCTGTGTTACGTGTGGGTGTTTAGGAACGGGACTATTATTATTTCGGGACCCGTGGATTAAAACAGAGCAATACACGCCACTGTATTGCCTGTTAACATTGTTATTATTTACTGCTGTTTCGCCATCAGGCAATTGGATTCCAAAATAAACCTGTATTATCATTGTCTGCCTGTTTATTGATCACCTGCACCTGCACACTGTTAACCTCTTTGCCACAATCCCTAAGGGTTCTACTCACAAAGCTTTTGCTCATGAGTTATGTTAGACTGTGTGGGCTGTTTTACTCATTCCTTTACCTTGCTTAATGTTTCTATAGCCTCTTTCAGGTCTCCTGACTGTGTGTACACCTTTGCCAGAAGAATTAAATACTTGACGCCATTCATCATCAAAGTCAAATCGTTTGCTGAAACACACATTTAAAAAATTGTGTTTAGAAGGTTCATCACAGTACATAGTAGCAGTACTCATCAAAAAAACAAACAAAAAACAACTGATTGAAAGACTTCAAATCTTCTTTTTCACTAGAGCATGCACTAGGAACAGTGGCTTGAAACCTGGTTCCAGGAGACCAGGGGACCTAGTCTGAGGCAACTTTCGCCTCTTTCACACTGGCATGCTCCCTTGTTTACACATGTCATGTGGATCGAGTACGTGATTTCACACTGCTTTTGATAAAGCAGGGTTGACCTGGGTGACAGACGCAAGTACACAATGCGCGTATCAGTGCCCTGGAAGCAGCTTGTTATTGACGCTTCCATCCAAGCTTCTCTGGATTGAACCGTCCGCCCAAATGTTGATTAGAGCAAATGTTTCTTCATCCCTGCTGCAAGCTGGCTTGTGGTGTGTCTCAAGAAACTAAAATATGGCTAAACAGAAAAACCAAAACATTCCTTGCGGCAGTGAAGCCTTCACGCAGGCGTGGCTGTTTGTTATTTCGTCCGCCGTCATGCATTTTATCTCGCTCAACCAGGGTCAAAGAGTGTTGACCCACATCCTGAGGTGGGTCGCTGGGACCCGGGTTAACCCGCGTACGACCCAGGTACGTGGCTTCACATTACGTGGGATTGTGACCCGGATACCCAGAACCCGGGTCCGGACCCAGGTAGGAATGCCAGTGTGAAAGGGTCTCTAACTGTATCAAACCCCAAGTCTCACCTGGTGTGCCATGGAGTGGCTTGAAACCTAGTATCCTGAAACCAAGTTCCAAACCACAAAGTGGCTTTGTGTTCCCTCAGCTTTAGATCAACAAAAAGAATTGTGTATATTAGAAGACATACCAGTGCTTACGTTTTTGCATTGACTAAAGTAATAAGCATCAGTGATTAAGTAATCACATCTGTCATAACGAAAGCACTTGCAATCACTACGAAGGATCAGATTGTGGATTTGTTTCAGAGAATGGGACGTGCGCTGTGTCACTAAAATAAAAACAATGCACCACTGCCATACAAACGTTTACCGTAGTCATGCTCCAAAACCTGTTGAAGAAGTTTCTTGGCTTGGTCGTATTGCTTGAGTTTCAGAAACAGCTCTGCCAAGTCATGATACAGGAAATCCTGCCCTTTGATCTTTAACGCTGCTTCATAGTAATTAATAGCCTGAAAGAGACCGTCCAAATGAAAACACTGCAGTAAATACATAAAAAAAGAACAATCCCGTCTGTGTGCATCTTACCATGTTTGTTAAGTCAAACAAGAAACAAATTAAAGTCATACAGTACAAACTATTAACATCTTAACACAATATGGAGACATCTAAACATAGAATAGAGCCTTAAAAGCCAGTACTATAAGAAAGAATGGGTTCCCCCAATCAACAGACTGCATAAGGCAAAGTCAATGGCAGATTGAAAATAATTCTAAGCCAGTGGAATTGATTTCCAAGAGTAGATACAAATGCCATATACTGTATATATATATATACAGTGCCTTGCGAAAGTATTCGGCCCCCTTGAACTTTGCGACCTTTTGCCACATTTCAGGCTTCAAACATAAAGATATGAAACTGTAATTTTTTGTGAAGAATCAACAACAAGTGGGACACAATCATGAAGTGGAACGAAATTTATTGGATATTTCAAACTTTTTTAACAAATAAAAAACTGAAAAATTGGGTGTGCAAAATTATTCAGCCCCTTTACTTTCAGTGCAGCAAACTCTCTCCAGAAGTTCAGTGAGGATCTCTGAATGATCCAATGTTGACCTAAATGACTAATGATGATAAATAGAATCCACCTGTGTGTAATCAAGTCTCCGTATAAATGCACCTGCACTGTGATAGTCTCAGAGGTCCGTTTAAAGCGCAGAGAGCATCATGAAGAACAAGGAACACACCAGGCAGGTCTGAGATACTGTTGTGGAGAAGTTTGAAGCCGGATTTGGATACAAAAAGATTTCCCAAGCTTTAAACATCCCAAGGAGCACTGTGCAAGCGATAATATTGAAATGGAAGGAGTATCAGACCACTGCAATTCTACCAAGACCTGGCCGTTCCTCTAAACTTTCAGCTCATACAAGGAGAAGACTGATCAGAGATGCAGCCAAGAGGCCCATGATCACTCTGGATGAACTGCAGAGATCTACAGCTGAGGTGGGAGACTCTGTCCATAGGACAACAATCAGTCGTATACTGCACAAATCTGGCCTTTATGGAAGAGTGGCAAGAAGAAAGCCATTTCTTAAAGATATCCATAAAAAGTGTCGTTTACAGTTTGCCACAAGCCACCTGGGAGACACACCAAACATGTGGAAAAAGGTGCTCTGGTCAGATGAAACCAAAATCGAACTTTTTGGCAACAATGCAAAACGTTATGTTTGGCGTAAAAGCAACACAGCTCATCACCCTGAACACACCATCCCCACTGTCAAACATGGTGGTGGCAGCATCATGGTTTGGGCCTGCTTTTCTTCAGCAGGGACAGGGAAGATGGTTAAAATTGATGGGAAGATGGATGGAGCCAAATACAGGACCATTCTGGAAGAAAACCTGATGGAGTCTGCAAAAGACCTGAGACTGGGACGGAGATTTGTCTTCCAACAAGACAATGATCCAAAACATAAAGCAAAATCTACAATGGAATGGTTCACAAATAAACATATCCAGGTGTTAGAATGGCCAAGTCAAAGTCCAGACCTGAATCCAATCGAGAATCTGTGGAAAGAACTGAAAACTGCTGTTCACAAATGCTCTCCATCCAACCCTCACTGAGCTCGAGCTGTTTTGCAAGGAGGAATGGGCAAAAATTTCAGTCTCTCGATGTGCAAAACTGATAGAGACATACCCCAAGCGACTTACAGCTGTAATCACAGCAAAAGGTGGCGCTACAAAGTATTAACTTAAGGGGGCTGAATAATTTTGCACACCCAATTTTTCAGTTTTTTATTTGTTAAAAAAGTTTGAAATATCCAATAAATTTCGTTCCACTTCATGATTGTGTCCCACTTGTTGTTGATTCTTCACAAAAAATTACAGTTTCATATCTTTATGTTTGAAGCCTGAAATGTGGCAAAAGGTCGCAAAGTTCAAGGGGGCCGAATACTTTCGCAAGGCACTGTATATACACATTGCTGTGCAAATGTCTTAGACATATTGCATTTTTCTACTCTGATACCTTATGAGCATCAACAATTTACTCAAAGCCTCCAATAGTGTTTTCTACTATTATAACTGGGTGATAACTTAGACAGAGAATTCTAGTGGGTTAGAGTGTCCCTGTGGAGTAAATAGGAGCCATACGAAACAGGAACAAGACAGGGCATCTGACTGCATGAGTGTTAATATGGCAATTGGGGGGTTATCCCAAAGGGAGGTATTACACTAATAAATAACTAAAGAGTAACAACATGTGTCTGTGTAGCTCACCCCTGAACAGAACACAGGGTATTTTATTTGAATTGACACGCCACAGTGGAGGTGTGTACGCACCTGGATGCAAAATGAATATGCCCAAACCAGAATGTTCTGATGTATGGCCAGGTACCCGAGATGGGCTTGTTCCCGTGGGGTTTACCAAAACATTATACACAGGAATAACATAGCACAAAACATTAGTGAGAGTGGGCCTGGAGTAAAGCTAGGCAATTTTATGCCAGGTGCCCTAAATGTAATATTGTTGAATGATACATTGAAAGAGAAAATATGTATATATATATATATATATATATATATATATATATATATATATATATATATATGTATGTGTATATACGTATGTGTATATATATATTACCAGGCCAACGCAGGATCAAGGGTCAAATCAGGGCCCCTTGACAACGTGGCAGGCTGGTCTGGGGCAATTAATTCTGGACTTGATGTCGTGCAGGACTCAGAACAGAGACCAGTCTTTACCGGACGAGGTTCAGAAACTGGTTTCTGCATCTGAAATCTTGGCTCAAGGGAAACGAATGACTGTAAATATTGTTAGGAAGGTAATGATAGCAATTGAACATGATGCTAGTCAAACTATAAGAGAAGAAAATTGCTTTAGATTAGGTCTTTCTTTAACACATGATGTAATGCTTGCCATTAGGGACTTAGACAGAGGGTGGCTCTCCCCCCTCTGGAAAGATGATGTATTACAACAACTAGAGAAGAGCGGATACCCAGTGGTATCCGCTCTGAAGGATAACATTGTAACTAATACTGAACGATGTGAAGGACTATGTTTTACAATAACTGTACCATACATGGTGGGGAAAGAGCCCGCAGGCAAGGCCATTAGGGTCGAAAGTGTTGGGGTTTTATGGGAAAACGAGTGGCTGTTCCAGATGCAGCGTGGGTAGGGAACACCACACGTGGTAACACTGTATATCTGCAAAATGCAGAATGTATTGAATTTGGTGTAAATATTTTGTGTGATCACTTAGGTAGTACTAACTCCTCTAAAATTATGCTCACTGCTAAAATATTCGATACAAATGGATATGAAAAAGGTGCACAACCTTGAAATGGTACTTGGTGCTTGGTGACCTCTGCAGGTAGCATGACAGTCAGGAATAAGGTAGAAACTTGCAAAATGAGGTCGAGTATGTGTTTTAAACCCAAAGGGATTGTACAAATTGGCCATCTAACAATCCACCCTACCCCTGACATGAATGTAAGTACCCTCATCAACCAGGATTCTGCTTGGCTGGCGACGGTACACCCCACACAATTAATCAGAGCTTTGCACCACATACAGGAGGAACTGAATAAAATTGGGAAAGGGGTGTCAGTAGCACAAGCACAAGCATCACTGGCTGGTAACCAAGGCAAGATTATCTTGGCAAATGCACAAACTTGTGGATGGGGAATCTTGTGTGGGCTAGGGGGCAATGTCGGGACTGACTGGGCAGACTGGTGGAATATGACAGGACACATTTCCTCTGTCTGTGCCGCGGTAGCATTGATTGTATCATTGGTCGTTGTTTGCTATGTGAAATACATCTTGAAGCGACAACGGACACTACTGTCCGACCTCACAACAGCTGCAATGGTGCGCAACCTGCCTACAGGAGGACATGAGAACTAAAACCAGCAAGACTACACTCCACTGAGAAGAGGAGAACAAGGATCAGAAGAGAAGACTGAGCGGGTTTACGGGTTGTGGTAAAGACGACCCCCGCTAAAACAAACCATGTACTGGTGACCTCTGGTTTTGTATCTTCGGATAAAGAATTATCGACGCTCCAAAAAGGAGGGACTGTGAAGGAAATTTATGGAATTCTGACAAAATATATTTAACTGAATATGAAGTGCCTTTCAGTCTACAACAGACAGTGATTACATCAGCTAAAGCCTAACAGTTAAACCCCCAAGCTTCTGGACAATATTGCCCCCCACCCAAGGCCCTCTGATAAGACTGGCTCTGTTTTGATCTTATCTTGTGCTACTGGCCATCCCATTGTTCTACTGAACTTTCTGGTAACACAGACACCAGTCACACCCTACTTTCCAGCTTGTACAAACTGTATAAATATCAACTGTAAACCCACTTGTGTTAACAGTCTCTTGAAGACTCTTCCCTTGTATACATTGATTAAAATATCTGGAGCTGATAATCAACCTGAATCCTGAGTCTCTTTGGATAGAGGAGAGTAAATCCACTACATAACAACCTTGACTTGCATAAAGAAGGAAAAACATTGAGTGAAATGGCTCGCATCACTTGATTCTCAAGGTGTGGTATCCGAAGTATAATCAACAAGTACAGAGAAACATCATGTGTAATTGACAAACCCAGGACTGGAAGACCCAGAAAGCTGTCTAACAAGGATGAGCAATACTTGAAGATAATATCCTTAAGGAATAGAAAGAAGACAAGCATTGAATTAACAACAGAACTGGCAGAAGGCACAGGTGTTGTTATCCATCCATCAACAGTACGAAGGTTACTCTAGAAATCAGGACTTAAAGGATGTGTTGCAGTAAGAATACCTCTGTTAACAAAGGGGAACAAGACTAAAAGATGCACAAGAACACAGAAATTGGACTATGGAACAATGGTCAAAGGTGCTTTGGACTGTTGATGGATGGACAAAGACACCTGTGCCTTCTGCCAGTTCTGTTGTCAATTCAACGCTTGCCTTCTTTCTATTCCTTAAAGATATTGTTATTATTTATTTCTTAGCAGACACCCTATCCAGGGCTACTTACATTTGTTACAAGATATCACATTATACAGATATGACATTATTTTTTACATACAATTACCCATTTATACATTTGGGTTTTTACTGGAGCAATCTAAGTAAAGTACCTTGCTCAAGGGTACAGCAGCAGTGTCCCCTACCTGGGATTGAACCCACAACCCTCTGGTCAAGAGTCCAGAGCCCTAACCACTACTCCACACTGCTGCCCATATTATCTTCAAGTATTGCTCATCCTTGGTAGACAGCTTTCTGGGTCTTTCAGTCCTGGGTTTGTCAATTACACATGATGTTTCTCTGTACTTGTTGATTATGCTTCAGATACCACACCTTGAAAATCAAGTGATGCAAGCTGTTATGCGTTTTGTAATGGTGGTCCACTATGAAAGGCACAATATTAAATAAATATTGATTGATTGATTTCACTCAATGTTTTTCCTTCTTTATGCACGTCAAGGTTGTTATAATAGTAGAAAACATTAGTGGAGGCTTTGAGTAAATTGTTGATGCTCATAATGCATCAGAGTAGAAAAATGCAACATGTCTAAGACTTTAGCACAGCAGTGTATATCTATCTATCTATCTATCTATCTATCTATCTATACAGTGGCTCTCAAAAGTATTCACTCCCCTTGGACTTTTCCATATTTTATTGTGTTACAACATGGAATCAAAATGGATTTAATTAGGAGTTTTTGCCACTGATCAACACAAAAAAGGTCAGAATGTCAAAGTGAAAAATAAAATCTACAAATTGTTCTAAATTAATTACAAATATAAAACAGAAAATAATTGATTGCATGAGTATTCACCCCCTTTGCTATGACACACCTAAATAAGCTCTGGTGCAACCAATTGTCTTTAGAAGTCACATAATTAGTTGAATGGAGTCCAGCTGTGTGCAATTAAGGTGTTTCACATGATTTCAGGTTAAATACACCTGTCTCTGGGAGGTCCCACACTTGGTTAGTACATTTCCTAAGAAAAACTACATCATGAAGACGAAGGAACATTCAAAGCAAATCCGGAATAAGGTTCTTCAAAAGCACCAATCAGGGGTAGGATATAAGAACATTTCCAAGGCATTGAATATCCCCCGGAACACAGTAAAGTCCATTATTAGGAAATGGAGAGAATATGACACAACTGTGAATCTGTCTAGAACAGGCCGTTCTTAAAAACTGAGTATCTGGGCGAGAAGGGCACTAGTCTGGGAGGCCACAAAGAGGCCTATGGCAACTCTAAAGGAGTTACAGTCTACCACGTCTGTGCTGGGAGACACTGTGTATATGGCAACAATAGCCCGGGTGCTTCACAAAACTGGCCTTTATGGGAGCATGGCAAAAAGAAAGCCATTGTTGAAAAAAACTCAGAAGGCATGTGGGAGACTAAGACCAAGTGGAAGAAGATTCTATGGTCTGATGAGACCAAAATAGAGCTTTTTGGCCTAAATGCTAAGCGCTATTTTTGGCGCAAGCCTAACATCGCACATCATCCTGAGAACACCATCCCTACCGTGAAGCATGGTGGTGGCAGCATCATGCTATGGGGATGCTTCTCTGCGTCAGGGCCTGGAAAGCTTGTGAAGATAGAGGGCAAAATGGATGCAGCAAAGTACAGAGAAATCCTGGAGGAAAACCTGCTGAAGTCTGCAAGAGACCTGAGACTTGGGAGAAGATTCATCTTCCAGCAGGACAATGACCCCAAACATACAGCCAAAGCCACACTGGAGTGGCTTAAAAACAAAAAGGTCAATGTCCTGGAGTGGCCCAGTCAAAGCCCGGACCTCAATCCAACTGAGAATCCAACTTGACGGAGCTTGAGCAATTTTGCAAAGAAGAATGGGCAAAAATTGCAGTGTCCAGATGTGCAAAGCTGGTAGAGACATCCAAATAGACTCATGGCTGTAATTACTGCCAAAGGTGCCTCTACCAAATATTGACTCAAGGGGGTGAATACTTATGCAATCAATTATTTTCTGTTTTGTATTTGTAATTAATTTAGAACAATTTGTCGATTTTATTTTTCACTTTGACATTATGGACTTTTTTTGTGTTGATCAGTGGCAAAGACTCCTAATTAAATCCATTTTGATTCCATGTTGTAACACAATAAAATGTGGAAAAGTCCAAGGGGGTGAATACTTTTGAGAGCCACTGTATATATATATATATATATATATATATATATATATATATATATATATATATATATATATATATACTCTCGCTATATGTCCTTCATGCTCACTTGCTAACAACAAGCCCTCACAATTGAAGGTCAGCTGCATGTCACAATGATACCTTATTATATTGGTGGGTTTTAACTAAAGCCTGGCCTGTCCTGCTTGCCAGGACTGCATCTCTTGTGTTCTTCTTTAGTGCCTGTTCATACATCTCAATGGCTTTTTCAGGCTGGAAATACACAGCATACAATAAGTGTTAGCCATGACAAGGTTGACTCTTTGAATTGTTGAATATATATGAACTGACAGAAATGAATATTAATACCTCTTGGATTTTCATATAAGCATCCCCCAGTAAAAGACTTGAATGTGCACCTGGCACCCGGTCCCATAATTCTCTGCAAAGATGATACAAAGAAAACAAAATCTCATTGCTATCCCAAGTTTAAATCACAACTACAGTAATACATTGAGCTGTGCTATTACAAGTTACATAACATATACTCTTCTTTTCCATATTCACTGTTAATAATAATAATAATAATAATAATAATAATCATACACATTCATATTATACATTTATCATAACTAAGATGAGCTGTAAGATTTGTGATTTATAAAGAAGCTTAAGTACAGAAACGGAATTGCCCTTCAATTACCTATAGCATCCAATGTAGAGTCCCTTGTCGTTCCGTTTATGCAGGTAAATATCTGCCATTTTCTCTTTAGCCTCAGTGTAGTAGGGATGAGTGGGTGTGATGTTTCTGAGTACACTCAAAGCAGTCTCAGTGTCTCCTTTGCTCAAGGCTAAATCGACGTTAGCAAGAGTTACACGCATCTCATCAGGGGTTCCAGTAAACTCAGCAATGGCATCTTGCATTATCTTGGTAGCTTCATGCTGTGGGAATAAAACTTGCTCTTCAACTGCAGAAATACTGTACAGCCTGAGGCAAGCAAAGACTGAAGAACCTTGTGTGAGTCTGGAAGGGGATAATTAAAAGTACGATTAAAAGTCATTTATTTGTTGTTCTTTTCTTACCTGCTCCCCGTTTAGCCACAGAGCCTCTGCCAGCTCCAGGTACACAGAGACACGGTCGCTAGAGCTGCTGGGGGCCCCTGCTGCTTTCCCAGCTCCACCTCTCCTC
Source organism: Acipenser ruthenus (assembly GCF_902713425.1). Lineage (NCBI taxonomy): Eukaryota > Metazoa > Chordata > Actinopteri > Acipenseriformes > Acipenseridae > Acipenser > Acipenser ruthenus. The sequence goes on along the minus strand of NC_081192.1, from coordinate 106,330,132 downwards.
ATCCCCGGCAGATTCAGGATCATCTGCAGGGTTTTGATGGCTTCTGGAAGATTGCCTGTCTTCTTAAGTGCTTTGGCTCTGATGAAGTGGTAAACAGGTAGTTCTCTAACCTAATGGGGGAAAAAGGAATAGAAAGAATTACAGTGTGTTTAAATAAAATGTTTGATCTCCAGAAGAGCCGTTTTTATATTTATCAAGAAGGTCCCACCTTAGCTAGCCATGCCTATGGTAGGGCTTTACCTTGAAGTCGTAGCTGACAGCCATCTCCAGAGAGTGCGAACACTGTTTGAAATCCCCCGTGGAGAGGTAAACCTGAGCCATTAGAAGGTGTGCCTCTGCAAAGGTGCTGTCGAGTTCCAGGCAGCGCTGTAAGCAGCTCTGGGCTGCTTCAAAATCACCTGTAGACAAAAGTGTAAAGAACTAAAACAACAACTCTCCAAAGATGAACTCTACACAGATACACACCTCAGATTCTAATTTCATGATATCCAAGAAACTAAGCAGGTACGGTCATCAGTATCTGGAACAAATCCCCATAGTCCAGGACCCAAATAAGAAAAGAAGCTTATTTAAAGGTATGAAGGAGTCTTAGTGGCTCAGTAAGGGAGTTTCTCCCATCTGAGCACAATGCCATAAATGGAGAAATGACATTGCTGTAGACAAGATTTTGCATCTCATGTATATAATGTAGATACTGCCCTCCAACAATAATTGGAACAGTAATTGGGACACAGCATGTGCAATACTGTATACACTACATACGGTGGCTTATTTATGTACTAGGGAGAGGGCGTTTTTTATTGTATTGATTTTTAGAAATGATTTACCCTGAGTAACTCAACTATGAAGGCATGAGGGACTGAAGTGATCGTGTGACTAACACAACCAGCATCTATTCAAGGTTTAAATTGTGTCTACAGAAATCTATGAATATGTAACAGGGCTGAGGCTGGGTGCAAACCGGTGACCCTGCACACCACAAGCATGCATCTTAACCACAATACAAAAACGCCAGACTCGTCTGCATTCGTGGTTATAAAACGTTTAACCTCATCTCATCTAACCGACAGGGGACAGGACAATCCATGACAGCAGGGTATCATACAACTCTGCCTGTTACAAATATATGACCCAAAACAGCCATGGTGATGTATCAGACAGGCACAGCATGTATAACACTGAAGAATTCTTACCTGAGAGATATTTAACTTTGGCCAAAAGATAGACAGCTTCCAGCAGAGCAGGGGCAGCTTTAACCACTGGGTCTAGGATCATAGCTGAGTGCTTCAGCACAAAGGGCAAGGACTGGCCAGGGATCCAGGGCTGAAAAAGGAAAAGGAACAAGACTATAAACTTCACATGAGGATGAAGGAAGAGATAAGAGGGTAGTCCACGACTACACTGAAACTCGGACTATGGTCACTTTGTCCTACAGTACTGTAATTGTATTTTCAGCTGAGCCTTATTTTAAAAGGTTACCTCACCTTACCTCCTCACAAAATGAGTCACAGATAACAACCTGCATTTTATTTCAATGTAGACTTTTGTTTTGCAACAAGAGGATTTGTAACCATTTGATGTATTTTTGGCACAAAAAGTACCCCCCCCCCATTTGAATCTGCCAAGGATTTAGATTAACATATCTCACTTTCTTTCACTGCCTATATATATACAGTGCCTTGCGAAAGTATTCGGCCCCCTTGAACTTTGCGACCTTTTGCCACATTTCAGGCTTCAAACATAAAGATATGAAACTGTAATTTTTTGTGAAGAATCAACAACAAGTGGGACACAATCATGAAGTGGAACGAAATTTATTGGATATTTCAAACTTTTTTAACAAATAAAAAACTGAAAAATTGGGCGTGCAAAATTATTCAGCCCCCTTAAGTTAATACTTTGTAGCGCCACCTTTTGCTGCGATTACAGCTGTAAGTCGCTTGGGGTATGTCTCTATCAGTTTTGCACATCGAGAGACTGAAATTTTTGCCCATTCCTCCTTGCAAAACAGCTCGAGCTCAGTGAGGTTGGATGGAGAGCATTTGTGAACAGCAGTTTTCAGTTCTTTCCACAGATTCTCGATTGGATTCAGGTCTGGACTTTGACTTGGCCATTCTAACACCTGGATATGTTTATTTGTGAACCATTCCATTGTAGATTTTGCTTTATGTTTTGGATCATTGTCTTGTTGGAAGACAAATCTCCGTCCCAGTCTCAGGTCTTTTGCAGACTCCATCAGGTTTTCTTCCAGAATGGTCCTGTATTTGGCTCCATCCATCTTCCCATCAATTTTAACCATCTTCCCTGTCCCTGCTGAAGAAAAGCAGGCCCAAACCATGATGCTGCCACCACCATGTTTGACAGTGGGGATGGTGTGTTCAGGGTGATGAGCTGTGTTGCTTTTACGCCAAACATAACGTTTTGCATTGTTGCCAAAAAGTTCGATTTTGGTTTCATCTGACCAGAGCACCTTCTTCCACATGTTTGGTGTGTCTCCCAGGTGGCTTGTGGCAAACTGTAAACGACACTTTTTATGGATATCTTTAAGAAATGGCTTTCTTCTTGCCACTCTTCCATAAAGGCCAGATTTGTGCAGTATACGACTGATTGTTGTCCTATGGACAGAGTCTCCCACCTCAGCTGTAGATCTCTGCAGTTCATCCAGAGTGATCAGGGCCTCTTGGCTGCATCTCTGATCAGTCTTCTCCTTGTATGAGCTGAAAGTTTAGAGGGACGGCCAGGTCTTGGTAGATTTGCAGTGGTCTGATACTCCTTCCATTTCAATATTATCGCTTGCACAGTGCTCCTTGGGATGTTTAAAGCTTGGGAAATCTTTTTGTATCCAAATCCGGCTTTAAACTTCTCCACAACAGTATCTCGGACCTGCCTGGTGTGTTCCTTGTTCTTCATGATGCTCTCTGCGCTTTAAACGGACCTCTGAGACTATCACAGTGCAGGTGCATTTATACGGAGACTTGATTACACACAGGTGGATTCTATTTATCATCATTAGTCATTTAGGTCAACATTGGATCATTCAGAGATCCTCACTGAACTTCTGGAGAGAGTTTGCTGCACTGAAAGTAAAGGGGCTGAATAATTTTGCACGCCCAATTTTTCAGTTTTTTATTTGTTAAAAAAGTTTGAAATATCCAATAAATTTCGTTCCACTTCATGATTGTGTCCCACTTGCTGTTGATTCTTCACAAAAAAATACAGTTTCAGATCTTTATGTTTGAAGCCTGAAATGTGGCAAAAGGTCGCAAAGTTCAAGGGGGCCGAATACTTTCGCAAGGCACTGTATATATATATATATATATATATATATATATATATATATATATATATATATATATATATATCACAAATATTAATAACATATTTACAGTTCATTGTAACGTGAAAAGGAATATCCAGTCAATTTGCATTACAACAATGTTTACCAACATATAATTGAAACAAATATAACATGTGCACACACCAAGGCATTCACCACACCCCCCCAAGGCATTCACCACACCCCCTATATCTCTGGAATATTCATCCCCATCAGGGATAATACATTAATACTGGATATAGACCGTATTTAACCACAGAATAGAGATTACATTGCATGACAGTTTCCCTTTTGTGCTTTTCAAATACTCCATTGCTTTTTCTTTTTTTCATTTACCTTGTTTGGACAGAAGTCTAAATACCCTTTCACTACCTCGAGCAGGAAGGCAGGGTTGAGTTTCTCAAAGTACTCCCCTCCCAGTGGAAGCCCTTCCAGGGCAGAGAAGTGCAGCTCCAGAGCTTCCTTCAGCAGGGTGCTCACTGCCTCCTCATCTTGGCCCTGCTTGGAAGCCAGTACTGCCTGAAGGTACACCACTTCCTGACAATGAATAGATCACATTCAGCACATCATCTGTATCGTCTACGAAGCAAATGAGACAGGGTCTGCATACCTGGAGGTGCTGGTAAATTTCACTTCAACAAAGACCGGTTTCATCTGGGATCTGATGATTGGGCAGACCAAGTGTACAGTATTTAAAACTGCAGTTTTAAATATGCACGAGCACTAGGACCATTTTCTCAGTTGAAATTGTAAATAAAAGCCAGGGTACCATTGCACTAGAACTTCAGCCCTGAAACAACAGTGCACGCCTGGTATAGGTACAGTATATTCAGTTGTGTAACTAACTTCTCTCCTGGTCCCACTGTTACTGAGGGCGATAAAGTAGTGATGTATTGACTAGTGATGAGGTGGTAGTTCTGAATGTCCTGAGATACCACATCAGCTGTGATGTCACATACCCCCATTAAAAAGAATAGGAGGACCATCATTGCCAATTGAGTTTAGAAACTTATGTTCTGGAGAAGGGGCAACCTCAACACATGCTGCATACCTATAGGTTAAAAAATGTAAGTTCTAATGGAATATTACAATACAATACAATACAATACAATACAATACAATGTGCTTTTATATAGTACTCTTCATCTGAAGCATCCCAGGGTACTTTACAATAAACAAAGACCACTTCTTGGAACTACCAAAGTTTATCATTTGCTGATCTCAAGGTGTGACTCGGAGCATCAGGTACCAGCATCAGCATTTGCTGATCTCAAGGTGTGACTAGGAGCATCAGGTACCAGCATCTCCTGTAAATATAAAGGCTCAAAACCATGAAGGGCCTTATAAGTAATAAGCAGAATTTTCAAACCAATCCTGATTTTAACAGGAAGCCAGTGCAGTGATTTAAGGACTGGCGTAATGTGTTGTGAATGATGTGTGCGAGTAAGCATGGATATTCAAATACATTTAGTATAATTAGCATAAAATGATCAGCACTGTAAACTAGCAGCAGTATGCAGCCCCTTACCCTTGACTTCCCAATGGATTGCTGAACTTCCCTGAGGAATTCCAGCTGTTGCTCTGCCTCCACCAGCTGTCCTTCCAAGAGCTGGCATCGAATTATGCCTGAGTGGAAAAGCAAGCATGATTACTATTATCATTATGAAGAACAAGTGAACTTTGGCCCATGGTATATTCAAAGAGGTATTGCTGAATCACCTGCTAGAGCAGGTAAACTATTTCCATCCAGGTTCACTGCATTTGAGTACCATTTTGCAGCTTCTTGGATGTTGCCCTGCAGGGTGAGCAGGTAGCCCACCTCAGTTGCAATGTCTGCATCAGTGGGAGCCATCAGGAATGCACGCTGAGCTAACCCATATATCTGGGACTGAATTGCTGGGTTCTTTCCACACTGAAGCACAAAACAAAAGCCAAAGAAATACCATCAGCATGTTTTTATTTACTCCAAAAAGGCCTCATAAATTTGGGATTAAAAGGGTTTAATTTTATAAGATGAAATGTATTAAAAACATGATACTGACAGATTCACTGTGGTCTGTAAACTTAAGCATAAAAACGCTGTAAATCCAACATATCCCTTTCGGTCACAATTTTTTGTTTGAATTTTTAGAAATTTTAAAACAGTTTGTGTGAACTCAATGGAGTACGAGAAGTTGCCCTGTTAAAACGTTGAAAAAAACATTTAAGCATTATAAAATAGATACATAGACAGGAAGCTTATCGTGGTACAATTATACACACAGTGACTGCAGGGGGTATCATATATCACAAAAGTTTAACTTAACAAAAGCAGTTATTGTATAGCTAGAGAATGCACTAAAGCACCAACTGCTGCCATTAAAGAAGAGGACTCACCAGTCTGCTAATAGGAGTTATGATGTGCAGGTGAAGACTTGCATTGCAAGGCTCAGCAGTCTCAAGTGCACTAATCAGCTCTCGTACAGAATCAGCAGCCTGATACAGTGTGAAAAGAAGGGTTTTGATAAAATGCTGCAGTGTGCGCGCGCACACACACACACACACACACACGCACACACACACACACGCCCACACACACGCCCACACACACACACGCCCACACACACACACTAATAATGTACCTGCATGACACAGGTTTATACCAGCACCCAGTCACCAGAACAAATAATATCTAAGCAACAACAGCTGTGTTTACAAATTCACAGCACTATGGAATGCACAGGAGGCAACAACAGTAAACAGTGAGAATGTTTTACAGGCTACGGGGTGTTTATGAAAAGCTGATAGCTACTTATATATGTATAAAGATATATGTATAGAGTAGTGTGCACATGTATTAGAACACCCCATTGCTTCTGTAGTTATTATTATTATTTATTTCTTAGCAGACGCCCTTATCCAGGGCGACTTACAATTGTTACAAGATAACACATTATTTTTACATACAATTTCCCATTTATACAGTTGGGTTTTTACTGGAGCAATCTAGGTAAAGTACCTTGCTCAAGGGTACAGCAGCAGTGTCCCCTACCTGGGACTGAACCCACGACCCACCGGTCAAGAGTCCAGAGCCCTAACCACTACTCCACACTGCTGTTCAGTAGTGTGCACGTGTATTAGAACATTCCATTGCTTCTGTAGTTCAGCAGTGTGCACATGTATTAGAACACCCCATTGCTTCTGTAGTTCAGCAGTGTGCACATGTATTAGAACACCCCATTGCTTCTGTAGTTCAGCAGTGTGCGCATGTATTAGAACACCCCATTGCTTCTGTAGTTCAGCAGTGTGCACATGTATTAGAACACACCATTGCTTCTGTAGTTCAGCAGTGTGCACATGTATTAGAACACCCCATTGCTTCTGTAGTTTTGATTTGTTGTGCATATGAAATCAAACCATTGTAACTGAAAATCTTGGAAAATTGTCAAAATAGGCAAATGAGTGATTGTCTAATTGAATTGATTACTTTAATAGGCCACACATGCAATTAATTAAAAATAGTAAGAGAAAAGGAACACACAGCCACAAATGGTAAAATGCATGAGACTTTTTAGAAGTTGTTTAAGATGCCTAAATATATATATATATATATATATATATATATATATATATATATATATATACATACACATACATATATATAAAATACATGGATGAAGGCTATATTTGCATCCTGATCCATTAAAAAAAAGGCATAATACCACAGTAGTAATAATTCCTCTAGAGGAAAATATACTTGAACTTTGACCCATTCTACTCCTCGAGACCATCACTTTCAATTCAATCACAAAACGTCTCGTTTTCAATCACTCGAAAACACTCACAGTATAGAAATGTTCATTAATGATCAACAAAATGAGAATACGAAAAAATTATTTAAAGCTGGTACATTCGTATCTCAGAGAAACTGGAGAGGAACGGGGAATTAAAACAAGGTAAAGACGATCATCCAAATAAAGCTGAAGCACTAACGGATAACGACATAAAACGTCTGTACAGCACTGAAACATTAACTTACATTTAAAAAACCCCAGCTGTACTGCTGAACCTCGTCTTCTTTAATATCAGCATCACAAGGGTATCCATGTATTATAAAAAATAATATATGTGCCTCTTCAATGAGTTACAGGAAAACAATGCCATCTCTGGTTTTTGTGAGTTTATAAATTACTCGACCTTTGGTAAACGTAGATGGAATTATTTTCCCATTTGAAGCCCATCTATTATTAAAAACCTCATTTATATATATGTGTGTGTGTGTATTTGTGTGCATATGTAAAAACCCTACAGTTTTTTTCTCTTATTCTCAGTTTTACACTGCTTGTTTAAATAATAATAATAATAATAATAATAATAATAATAATAATAATAATAATAATAATAATAATAATAACAATAATAATAATAAAAAATTTATTGGTTTGGTATTGTGGAAATGTTTAATTTACTCACCTTAGCAAGGTTGCCATCCTTTGCAAGTCTGTGAACCACCAGAGTCTGGAGAGCGTCCACATTAGTCCTGTCTTTCTGAAGAATTCTGGAAAATATAAATACACTTGATGGCATTGTCTTTGTGAACAGAACTCAGCATCCTGGAGGTTCAGCCTATTTTTTTTTTCTTTGTCAGGGACAATGTACAATTTTTAACATTCATGACAAGTCACAAGATGTATTGTACCCAGACTTAGCTATAAGCTAATTTACATTGGAAGTCCCTGGGCTTGTGATAAATCAAAATAAATAGAGTGTACAACCAACACATACAAACAGCACATTGAAATAAATACAGTAACATTAATAAATGAGTTCATATAAACCAAACCCCCATACATATGCATGGTCTCTAAATGAGGCAAGCACATCCACACTAGCAGGGCTTGCTCCGTCAGTCACATGTCAGCACCATGCAGCTGTCACGTAAGCTCGAATTTGTTTTTAAGTGTAATGTACAAGGAGGTAATCATTCACAATTCTAATAAATGATGAGGCCTGGAAATATATCTATTTTTGGCCCATTTCTAAATGAATTCCACAAATATAGATATATGGTTAGGTCTTGTTTGTTAATACTTCAATCTGTTTATTTTGTACTTACCTCTGGGCTGTTTCAAGCGCCTGGTCCCAATCTTGTTGTGCTAGAAACAGCTTCATCTTTATGATCAGTGATGGCAGAAAACTGGGATGCGAGACAACAATCTGATTCACAATTTCATGGGCTCCAGCATAATTCTGTCTTTTCATGAAATACTTAACCTGTAGATTGAGCATCGGATACAAAAACAAGTTATTGCTTCATCTCTTTGGAGTGTATGCTTTTAAACACACACGACTCACTGTTCAAGTAGATGTCAGATATACAGTGCATACCTTTCCCATCAAGCCAATCGCATCTTTCGAGTCTTGTACTCCGTCATCAAAATATCTGATGGATTTGTTTCTGTTAAACTCCTTGTCAGAGTTCAGTTCTATCCATCCTTTAAGAACAAGACCCTGCACACAATTGGAAATGGAACATTTCATTTGTAATTCATTTTAAAGCAAGCAATCACTTGACATGCTTTTCTTTTTGGTAAGCATAATTCTACATTCCAATAATTTCCAAGTCAAACCCATATACCTTGGGTAAGGACAGGACAGGGGCTGATTAAAAAAAAATGTTACAGGCAACAAATCATATCAGTAATTATAGAAAAAAAATGTTTTAATAAATATTGGTATTCATTTTTCAAATAACATGCAATCTTATAATACAAACATATTCTCAAATATATAACGTTAACATTCATACATGTATCAATCTAAACCCACCCCCCACCCCCATACCTTCAGTGAGAATTATTACATCATAGGACTAGCATGATAACACATATTACAAGCGACTGCATCCTCTGAATGTGAAAAACGTAAGCTACAGACTGAGACCATGTGGCAGGGTGCCCCGCCCCGTGCGTAGAGAGAGAGAGAGAGAGAGAGAGAGAGAGAGAGAGAGAGAGAGAGAGAGAGAGAGAGAAAAAGAGAGAGAGAGAGAGAGAGAGAGAGAGAGAGAGAGAGAGAGAGAGAGAGAGAGAGAGAGAGAAAATAATACATGCATTTTGGGGTTGTGTTCAAATTAACGCAATATGGCAAAATGTTCAGGAATACATTTCTGAAATTTACTTTTCAAAAACCCAGTCAAGGTTTTTGCTATGTTTGAAATAGTGTATTGCAGTAATTGCCAATTGTCAACTGAGAATTATCTGTGCGCCGCCCTTTTTTGGGGTTCCAGGTGATGGGTACTCCATTCCAGTCGTAGGAAGCGCCCCCGGACTCAGCTTAGCCATTTGAATGGATTTGCTCATTACTGCATGTGCGCTGTGAATTGCACTGTTGAAGCTCTTTTCCACGTTATGTATTAGCCATTCTGCTTTTTTTTTTAATGTTATGAAAACGGAACTGTTACAGTGCCAAGTTACTTACAAAATGTAATCAGATTGCAGTAATGCATTACATGTACTGGACTGTGTTACTCCCCAACACTGAGTATATATGGATTTTAGGATCTACCAACCTCTCTTGATGAGTCTGCAATCTTCAGCATCCTGTCAATATACTCCTTGGCTTTGTCACTGCGCCCCAACAGCCACAGAAACATCCCAGCATAGTACAGAGGCTTCTCTCGAGCAGTCTTTCTGTTTATTTTCAATTCACTCTCTAGTTCCACAACGGCATCTCGGTCTTTTAATAAGCAAAACGTCATTATTTATATGAAATGAAAACAATCTCCTTCAGTATCTTTAAAGTAAAGTGGGTTGACTATTTAACCTCTTCTTGGTTTCATTCATAATTGTTTTCACTCTTTCATGATGATTTACATTGAAATTTGAAATTCAGAAATAGTTGCTGTTTAGTCTTTGAAGTTTCACGCACACTCGTGAGTTCAATATTTGTGAATAGAGACCACTATCATAGTTCTATAATGTTAAATATATAACAACGAAGCAGATACCCACCAACAGTTTCACTTTGTTTGTGAGCATAAATGAGGGCCATAGTGGAACAAAGGGACACATCTGTTTTGTGCTTTACTTGATTCAACTCTCTAATGGCTTCTTGGGTACGACCTGTGATGGAGGAACAGTGGTTAGAATCATGTAAAAAGATAAAGACAAGTTCACTCCCATGGAATACTGGCACTCTGGGTAAGGTTTGTGCAAACATATTGTCATTTATTGTAATTTTTTGTGTATGTGCATAAAAATATGTCAGTTGAATGATCTTGCATAGTGTACTTACCTTCCACATCAATGTATTTCAACTTACCTTCCATTAATATTCCATAGGCTTTAAAAAACAGCAGCACTGGGTCGTTGATGTAGCTTTTCAGATATTCACTTGCAATCTTCATTACATGTCGGTAGTATTTCTCCTGGCAATAGTAAGTAAGGGATGCCTAAACAAAACAAAAAGATATCTGAGAAAGGTTGATTTATATCAATGGTTGACTGTAAATACACACAAAGCCTTCTGTTCAGTGGATTGCCTTTGTTTTGTTTTACACTGTGCCATCCGGTTTACAAAGCAGTTATGGGACCAAACGCACTAATGATTTCACATATTGATTGTAAATACATGGTGTGTTAACTGTAATAAAGGCTATGAAATCAACAATACACCACCTCAAGCTGAGATATTTGTAGATCACTGCATTTGGAAAAGAAAAAAAAAATCTAGTTTAAAAAATGTGTTCTTTAAAAACTGTGAAACTGAAAGTGCTTTCCATTTTAATATACACATGATGTGAGCTGTTAACTGAAATGAACCAACTTCTGAACGTGTAGGTAATACAATTATAAGTAAACTTGCATTTGAATTTCAAATCAATTCCGTTGCTATACTGTACATACCAAACATGTTGGGTCAGTGTCCGCCATTTCAATTTGTTCTCGTGATTTTGTGTGATATTATTATTGCCAGGTTTGATTTTATTTGTTATAAATAATGCGCCTTCGCTGCGTCTGTCAGATTGCTTTTGGCGTCTTTGGTTGCTAAGCAACTTCAACCGCTCAGCGCACGGGACAAACATCGATTACAGACCAAACGAGCAGAGTGTTCGTTTAGTGTTTTTGAATTTTACCATCTAGCCGTGGACTCGATATAACCACGGCAACACGTTTGACAAAATATTAATAATGAAAATGGAGAATTTTTTTTTTTTATTTGCATCATATGATTAAGCAAAGGGACAAATGCCTTAGTTCATTGTTGAGAGCTGCTCTCAAAACAAAAAGCACCCATACATAAATAAACATTTTTCGAGGATGCCCTTACTATGAAACTGGCGCCATTTTGGATCCACATAGAGCATTGTGTACTAAAAAAAAGAGCACAGGTGGAGCCAAAATGGCGAAAATAGGGTTTCAGTTTCAAAAACTACCGGGAGCTGCGATTTAGGAAACTGAATCTTGTATCGTCAATTGATTTGTTTTGGCTGACGTGGCGAGTTTGCAATATGGCCCCGGAGTAACGCAAGATCCGCCTTCCTGATTTCTTTATTTACTTTATTCTATTTTTATACCAAAACTTCACATAAAGAAAGACATGGGGTTGACGCAGAGCACAGACGCACCCGAAGGAGGGACAGATGGATACCACGTACACGGGGTACGTGGTTACTGCACACTTAAACTAATAATCGTTTATCTAGCTGGTGGTATACTCGCTGTGGTCAGTATTATATTACAGTATATTAGCACAGCTTGTGTTTGTTTTGGGCCCGTCTTCTCCAAGTCAGCTGGTGAGGTGGCATTTCCACCGTGTGTAGCTCTGCAGTTACACAGTAAATAAAATAATACAATTGCACTGTGCACGGGGCTCTTAGTCACATGCCAGGGGTACACACACACGTTTTGTTTTGTGTTTGTGACGGGGGTTGTTAAAATGCAGTACTGCTAAACACTTTCACTGCGTGCTTGTTCCGTGGCCACCTTGTCGACACGTAAGGAGTACTAGTAGATAGGTTTAACTGTGTTGGGTTACTAAGCAAGCCGCAGTAATTCCATTGTGACGCTTGCAGAACATGTTTTCATATATAAAGTTGTGTATCCCCTATGCAGTTAGCGGGAAAGTAAATCTAAACCACTTTGACAATACCAGGTACTAGGTGCCAAGCACGAATTACTCCATGGCCACGATGGGGCAGCGTCAGTGTATTCTGGGAAAACAGACACGTTTCCACCCCCAAGAAAATAGACAGCAATTATTGAGGAATGCCAAGTCAAAATACACTCTATGCATGGGACTAGAGTTTATTTTTTATTTTTAATAATTATTTATTTTCAGGTTCAAGAAGGTTCCCCGGCTGAGAGAGCTGGATTGGAGCCATTTTTTGATTTCATCGTTGCCATTGGACATACAAGACTGGTAACTATTTGACGAAGTCTAGTTCATGAAGCTGCCACATATGTGTACACCCATGCCACGAACTGAGTGATATAAAGTAATACATTACAACAGAGGCTGTGTGCAGTGATCTCTTAGACTCAACATCGGGGAAATTATCCAAACTTTTGCTAAGTGAATCTCCTATGGGCCTCACCTGTATAGAGTGAAGACTGGGCGTGGCAGATAATAATATAAGAGCAGACATGTTTGTTTCTGTTCAGACACTTCATGGAATGTCATTTCAAGAGATGTACCACCTTCTTAGTAACACAGGAATAGTTTCTCCAGGTTATATGTGTGTTTGTTCTCCACATTGCAGGGAATAAAGCACTGAGTGTTTTCACACAACAATGCACAGTAGAGCAGCTGAAGAGGGTCCTTATGTGGAAGAATGTGGAAGTTATTTTGGATTCTACCTTGTCATCCGATAATCTTATTTGTTCAATTTCCAAACTACTTGTGTATTCTGAGACATGTTGCATGGTTGCGCTCACTTCTGTCACAAGTTCATATGAAGACGTTGATTTCTGTACCTCATTGTTTGCCAGCCTACCAGTTGGCTCACTAAATAGATCAGTTCAATAGAACTCTGCAAATAGCATACTGACTCATGCAAACTTGTCACAACTGACTCCACTTCTGTGGTCCCTGCATTGGTGACTAGTCCAGTTTCCTATAGATTTTCTTTTGGCCTCTAAATTCGTAGTGAAATTCTCTCCCAAGTATAATCAGGAGTGCAGAGACGGTTTGCATTTGCAAGGTTAGTTCAGCTGATATTGTAAGGTTAGCTTTTGATTAAATCTAGTTTAAAAAGTTATGGTTTTGTAAAGCATCCTGGGATGGCTGTGCATGAAGGATGCTATATACTGTAAGTGAACATTAACTATTTCACTGCCACTTTGTTTTAAACTCTGACCATGTTAATAATAATGACTACTTGCTTGCAAGCTGCATTCTATTAAACTCTCAATAAAGTTAATTGTGTTTTCTTGTAAAAAGTAACCTATACATATTTTAAAACCTTTGGACACATCAATGTCTATTTGATAATTTCACAAAAAAAGATATAGAAGATGCAAATGTAAAATATGCATTAAATACATGTCTCCAGGTCCTCTAGGACGTACAGCATAACTGTTCAATTTTGTAACACTGGGGAGGACATTTGTTTCATGTTTTTTTTTTTCTTTTATGTTAGAGATGAACTACCAGTGCATCCAAAGATGGATTGGCTAATTCAAAGTCTTCGTTTTATATTGTACATTTATTGATACAAAACGTTGGCCACAAAAAATATACTGCTACATTTTCTTTGGTTGTGTTTTCTTCAGAACAAAGAGAATGACACGTTGAAAGACTTGCTGAAGGCGAATGTGGAGAAGCCTGTGAAGCTGGAGGTGTACAGTATTAAAGCGCTGAAGATGCGAGAGCTGGAGGTCGTTCCCAGTAACATGTGGGGAGGCCAGGGGCTGCTGGGGGCCAGTGTCAGATTCTGCAGTTTCCAAGGAGCCAGTGAACATGTCTGGCATGTGCTGGTAAGCACAGTCAAGTGTAACGGGCAGTGTTGTGTGATACACTGCCGTTGCAGGTTGTGTCCTGGTGCCTGTGGGTGAGATGAGGTTAAAAGCTCTAAAGCCACAAGCCACAAGCGAGTTTTACAAGCAGACGGGATTCATGCCAGTCTATATAGACTGTTGTCCTGGGTTAAGCAACATAAATCCAGCATATTTGTTGCAGTGTAAGAAGTCAAGGGAATTCCAGTCCTGGAGGCCATTCCTCTCAGGGTTAGATAGGTATTGTTAATTTGCCTTCATTAAGACTTGAGTGGATCTTTAAATGGTGCAATTCCATGTTTTAGAACATGGTTGCAACAAAGACCTGGAGTGGACAACTTCACTCTCCTGGCAATAAGAAAACATTCAGAATAACACAGTAAAAAGATTTGCCCACCAGGTGGCAGCAAACATTAAGTAAAATCCTATACGAATAAATTGTAAATGATGCCTTTTTGAACATGTTGTATACCATTGCTAATAAGGCACACAATATTAAAATTGCATTTATTTAAGTTATTGCAATGATATCCATGTATACTGCTTTACAGAAAGCTGAAGGGGCCTACTGGAAGGGCAATCTGTTAACTGGCAGCAACCTAACTGAGACTTCCTCTTTTCAGGATATCGATCCCAATTCTCCAGCATCTCTAGCTGGTCTCCATGCACATACAGACTACATAGTCGGAGCAGACCAGGTGATTCAAGATGTAAGTACTACACACACTCTGGTGCCATTAAGTATTGCCAGCCTTTGCTAATTTAAGTACTTTATTCCCCTAACATGCATGATGTTTGAAAACATCTCCATTTGTGAATCTAATTGAGCGTTGCTGGACTTTGAAGAGGCTGCTGTGAAGAGCACAGTCCTCAAGGTTGAAGCTTATCTGTTGAAAGGAATTGCCAAAAATGATCCACCCAGACATGGGACAAGTAATCAAGAAGCTGTGATAAAAACAAAAAAGGTCTTTGCAGATTGTAATAAAGGAGAGAGAGAGAGAGAGAGAGAGATTTCACTGATTTTTAGGTTTGTTTGCCCCTTGTAAGCAGACCCACACACAGTAATTGAAGTTTGCACTTTTGTGCTGTTTTTATTATTTACACAATTGAGGTAAAAAAAAACTTAACTCCCACAGAGTACTAAACTATATTTAATTTCTAACTAGATCGGACAGCTAAGCTGTTTACTGATTAAAGAACTCTGTTACACATGAACACACAACACAAAGGTTTCACACAGTACCTAACCCTAACTCCCACATGGAGTACTAAACTATATTTTTAAGTTTAATTAGATCAGATGGCTAAGCTGTTTACTGATTAAAGAACTCTGTTACACATGAACACACAACACAAAGGTTTCACACAGTACCTAACCCTAACTCCCACATGGAGTACTAAACTATATTTTTAAGTTTAATTAGATCAGATGGCTAAGCTGTTTACTGATTAAAGAACTCTCTTACACATGAACACACAACACAAAGGTTTCACACAGTACCTAACCCTAACTCCCACATGGAGTACTAAACTATATTTTTAAGTTTAATTAGATCAGATGGCTAAGCTGTTTACTGATTAAAGAACTCTGTTACACATGAACACACAACACAAAGGTTTCACACAGCACCTTTTTTTTCCAGGCTTCACACACAGCCTTTGCTTCTACACTGATCGTCATACCCTGACAGCCTCTTGCCTTCACACAGACTGCCCTGAACAAACAATTTTTCCCTGTTAAATACCTGCCTGTTAATCCCCGGCAGGTGTCCCTCATTAATTATTAGAGCCATGTGAACCTCATCCTGGCTCCCTCCCATGGCATTCTGGGGAATGTAGTCCTTTCGCCCCTCCTGGACTACATATATATATATATATTTGGACTAATGAAAAACTAGGTATTGTCATTGAAAGTTGATTACATATTTATTTAAGGCAGGGTGTTGGAATTTCCAATAAAATCGCTACTCAAAAGTAACTTGCACACAAATTAGATAAAGACTTTAAAATCTCAGGTGCCCTTCTGTATCTGTTACTACAATAGGCTGCATTTTATTTTCAAACGTGATTATTATTATTTTTTTTTAAATTGTGAATTAATCTGTATGCTTTTTAAAATGTGATATTTCAATAGAAGATTGTGTTTTGTATTAACACTGTTATCCTGTGCTCCAGTCTGAGGATTTCTTCTCCCTGGTGGAGTCCCATGAGGGGAAGCCCTTGAAGCTGCTGGTCTACAACACTGAGACTGATCTGTGTCGAGAGGTTGTGGTTACACCCAATGGAGCCTGGGGAGGGGAAGGAAGGTAACAATCAGGGGCTATTGCAATGCCACTTCCAAAAAGGGATCACAGTTTCATGCAGGTGTGCACTGCAACACATGCAGTCAGAGCTGTAGTTAAGAGACCATGCTGTTTGTGGTCTACCCTATAATGAGAACGCAGTAGGAGAAACATCCATACAGCTGAACCGGTTCTGCACCATAAAGGGCTGTCTTGTAACGGTGGAGCACTGTCTTTACTGGGCTTCCTGTACTTGCCTCTCATTTTTATATAGAAAGGTCACAGAATATATAGAAATCCACAGAATCGAGGTAAGACGGGTTATTCACTTACTCCCCTTTTCTGAAGCCTGCTCTGGAGTGGCCACCCTTCTAGAGGGAGCAGTTAAAGCCATGCCCATCTAGTCCTCTCTCATAAAATATGTATTTCCTGTAATCTTTGTTACACAGTGTGTTCTCTGTCCTAGATGCAACTCGTACAGCTGACCTTGCCAAGCAGTAACGTCTCTTAGGTTAGAATGACCATAATAATAATAATTATAAAAAAAAAAAAAATTGCACTAGTTTGTAATAATTAATTTAGTCAGAAATGTTTCATCTCACAGAGGAAATAACTAGAAAATATCACAGCACTGGTGCACTTGAAGGGACCTGATCAGCATGAAGTTCCCTACAGTACACACTAAGATAAATGTGTTTGGCCTTGAGCAAGTCCCTGCCATGCTTGCTTGTGGCTTACATTCAGTCAGCTGTTGCAGTGGGTAGATAAAGGTGATATTGCATCTGAATACACTCTGCCCATCTCCCCTGGATTGCCTTGGTTTTCAAGTGATACTTGTAGTGCTCAGCAGCTCTTAATTCTTCTTGTTTCTATTGGTAGTTTAGGGTGTGGTATTGGCTACGGATACCTGCACCGAATCCCATCTCTTCCTGTAACACCAAAGACAGTCGAGGTCAAACCACCCTCCCTAGTGCCTGAAGAGGGTACCCCAGTGCCTGAAGAGGGTACCTTGGCCACAGTTCCAAGTAATGGCTACACTGAGGTTTGTGACTTCACTGTCTTGGGCGGGGGGGGGTCAGGACCTTTGGAACACCCTGTTGATTTGATTTTTTTCTGTATTCCCATCTTTCCTCCTCTCCTCCCTATACTATTTTTAACAGAGTTTATTCTCCTTTTCTCTGATTTGTAATGCTAGGTTGCACTGCTTGCCCCTTCAGTACAGTCAGAAACCTTGGAGGAAGCAATGACCCTGGAGCAGGATATACCAAGCCAGCCAACAGAGATCTCTCTACTACCACCCCCTATTCAGAGGGTCATGGATCCAGGTAGCTTTTAATAGTAAAGTCACTTCACTTCCCCTGTTCCATGCAGTACAGATTGTACTGACTGATTCACTCTATGGGGCTGCCTTGTTGAGTGGTGCTCAGCTGTGTTGGAACTGGTTAAAGCTTAATAAATTATCAAAGAGTTTCTCAATGCCAAAGAACACTTGGAACCTCAGCTGACAACATTCACTTTGGGTGCTTTGGTCAAAAAATATTACACGTAAAACAATACACAAGTCGGTTTTCAGTGGAATGCATTTTGTGCTACAATACTATTACAAAATGGAACCAATGCAAGTTCCTAATTTAACCCTCCTGGAGATTCAGTTTGAAGCACATGCTCCCATCTCACATCTTTTTGTAACAGTATTCTATCCCGATCACCACCCCTCCTAGGATTCTTAACCAGTTCAGTACCCGAGAATCCTTATTGTTTCATGTGAAGCCAAGCAGAGGGGGTTGCTCCACCATCTCAGAATCTTCATATATATTTTTTCTAATCACGTTGAAGTCTGGGGTTACAGTAAAGTTGATAACCCATTGCAGGAAAAAAAAAAAAAGTAAATCTTCTGAAGTTTACCGTATTTAAGTATAGACTCCTTCGAACTTTCACAAAACGGCAATCAAACAGCAATATCATCAAAATCCATGTCATGTAAAATCCTGAAGGAGCATATCTCAGGACTGACGAGCGCTTGAGGACAACACATTTCCATTTGGCATGTCAGTATGCATCAGGATACTGTCAGCTATATCAGTATTGCTTATTTTAACATGAAATGCCCCTTTAGTGGACACGGAGCTGAGTCTTTGTTGAGAACAGTGTGGTGAGGCATGTCTACACCATGCCCAAGCAATACCTGAACTGGGACCTCCCCTTCTAAGTGCTGACACCTGTAGCTAAAGATCACCATCTGCAGAGCTAAGTTGGAAGCGTTTTAAGTGCCAGATTGAACTTTTCCAGTAATTGCAGGTTTCACCGAGATGTCTGCAGACCTCCCTGCGATGCTGAGTTTGTCTTCCTCTGCTGGTGACGTGGCAGGCAGTTCCTTGCTAGGAGAAGAAGGGTCAGTGTTGAGTGATGAGTTTAACCCCTCTATTGGTAAGATGGTTTCCCGCGTGGTTTTTGTTTTCCTCTCAAAAAATGTGCATTAAATGAATGTATTATGTTGGTAGATGTCTTCATTTTTGTTACAGGACCTGTAGGTTTTGTGCAGATTATTTCAAACACATTGCATGCTGTAGGGGTTACAGAAGCCCCTGTAGCGTTTACAGTGTCTACCTTTCCTTTGCTGTACTTGCTGTTGTCCATATCGCACATTTTCTTTCAACATATGTCCGATAGTTTTGATATTTTTTATTCACACATCTGAAACAGGCAGGAAAGAAGCCAGTGAAAGGGTGGGGGATAAAATGGTCCCCTCCAGGTGAAATGCCCCAGAAATTACAAGACAGGCTAAGAACATGGCTTGCAAACAGACATCGTTACAAGATCATCATGTGTTAAAGTAAAAATACATGTTTCAGGTCACCAGACAAACTTGTTGCCTTAGGAGCCAATGGATTTTAAAAAATGTACAGACTGACGTCATAGTGCACTCATAAATATTGATTTGGACTTGATGAATGGATGTGCAAGGCAGAGAAAAATGATGGAACTATTTAGTTTGCTGCAATGACTTCAATTGATTGAGAAATGCAGAAAAATAACAATGTTTTATTTTGTTTAGATGAGTCTGAAAAGTCAGCACCGGAGCCTCTGCCTTCATCAATTGATCTGCCGCTCAAAGCCTCTGTGGTAGAGTCTGCATTGCAGTGCGTTCTGGAGTCCACCTTCCCACAACCGAGCAGCACTTCCACGGGGGACAGCCAGAGCCTGGATCACACGGACATGCCGATACAGAAAGAGCAGAGTGGGGAGGACCTTTCACAGCCGGAGATTAGTGCAGAAGAGAGCATGCAGCAGTAGGAGATGTCTTTACTGAAAGCATTGGCTTCTTTTGTTGAGAAAGTCAAAGCATTGGGTGAAGGTTTAACACCCCGCCCCTTTTAAAGCCTGTGGGTGTGTTAATTAACTGAGCTGCTCAGAGCGAGAATTTCTTCCCTCACTGTGATCATTGTTCATCTGTTCAGTGGGTTGTTTCACTGAGCTGCTCGGAGTGGCTCACTTACTTAACGCACCCAGTGCTTCAACAATATTAATAGGTAATACTGCAGTCATTATTTTGTTTTTAGGATCATAAGAGAAGGTTTTCAGAATTCCACAAACAGGCACTGGGACAAACTGAGGTTCAGTTTGTATGCAGGTCGGAACGGTTTGTACTTCATTTACGAGATACGTGGAATGATGTGGAATTTTTAAGGTTTCTTTCTTTTTTTTTATAAATTAGATGGTCTGTGATTTTTGTTTGGAAGATTTCCATATTCTAAAGTAATCACGTTTGCTTAATTGTATTGCCTAACAAACGTTTTTGTTGTGCAGGCATTATCGGATGATGGGTCAGTGTTGATTTTCTCTGGGATTTCTTCAAGGTTTCAATGAAAGTTCATTGCTTAGTAAGCCAAAGTCCTGAACTCTATATAGTAACATTGACGTGTGTACAGCTAGAGATCTTGTTACGATCTAAGCAAGTACAGTGGCTCTCAAAAGTATTCACCCCCCTTGGACTTTTCCACATTTTATTGTGTTACAACATGGAATCAGAATTGATTTAATTAGGAGTTTTTGCCACTGATCAACACAAAAAAAGTCCATAATGTCAAAGTGAAAAATAAAATTTACAAATTGTTCTAAATTAATTACAAATACAAAACAGAAAATAATTGATTGCATAAGTATTCACCCCCTTGAGTCAATATTTGGTAGAGGCACCTTTGGCAGCAATTACAGCCATGAGTCTATTTGGATAAGTCTCTACCAGCTTTGCACATCTGGACACTGCAATTTTTGCCCATTCTTCTTTGCAAAATTGCTCAAGCTCCATCAAGTTGGATTCTCAGTTGGATTGAGGTCCGGGCTTTGACTGGGCCACTCCAGGACATTGACCTTTTTGTTTTTAAGCCACTCCAGTGTGGCTTTGGCTGTATGTTTGGGGTCATTGTCCTGCTGGAAGATGAATCTTCTCCCAAGTCTCAGGTCTCTTGCAGACTTCAGCAGGTTTTCCTCCAGGATTTCTCTGAACTTTGCTGCATCCATTTTGCCCTCTATCTTCACAAGCTTTCCAGGCCCTGACGCAGAGAAGCATCCCCATAGCATGATGCTGCCACCACCATGCTTCACGGTAGGGATGGTGTTCTCAGGATGATGTGCGGTGTTAGGCTTGCGCCAAACATAGCGCTTAGCGTTGAGGCCAAAAAGATCTATTTTGGTCTCATCAGACCATAGAATCTTCTTCCACTTGGTCTCAGTCTCCCACATGCCTTCTGGCAAACTCTTGCCAAGATTTGATGTGAGTTTTTTTCAACAATGGCTTTCTTTTTGCCATGCTCCCATAAAGGCCAGTTTTGTGAAGCACCCGGGCTATTGTTGCCGTATGCATTTGGTACTGCATACCAATACAAGGAGTTAAAGCTACTACAGTTGCTCAGGTGATGAACGTGGGCATCCTTGTCAGAATGACCTTCTTAACTTTTAGATAAAACAATTCACTTCTTAAGCAGCAATATTTTAAATCATTATTTAAACTTGCTTAAGTGTCACATGAAATGTTTTGTCTCTAAACAAAATAAAGGTAACACATTATAAATATAATATATATTTAAATTGAAAATGCAGCTACTGTATGTTTTATATTTATGCAACTCTTTTTGATATTAGGCATGTTTCGCTGAAGGCCTGATATGGGATGTAAGCAGAATCTTAGTCAGTGTTACTCGTTGCAGTTTGTACTGGATAAGCATTTCAGAACTATGCAACCATATATAAACTACTTTCAGGTATGGCTTCTACAGAAACCTACACATAATAGCTATCTTTTGCCTAATATCATTTTTGGTTTTCTTTACAAGTGATCAAACTGCATTGTTGACAGACATCTCTATATGATTTCTTTGTTTTGTCCACAGTTGTTTGGCAATACTGCAGGAAAACACTACGTTATTTTAAAGCACATTTCGCTGTGTTTTGTGAGGGATGGGGTTTTATAATTGTAGACAAAGTATGATTTGCTTACTAAACTGGCTGTCAAAAGTGTACAGTAGGTATTGTGTAACACTGAAGGTAGATTTGTCGTTGCCATATTTCTGTTAATTTGGGGGATTTAGGGCTATTGTGTCCTTGTAGCTGCTGAGCAAAGTTGAAATATTAATGCACAGGGCCATACATGCCAATAAAAATATATTAATAAAATAAAATCAGTTTTATGTTTTATTTCTTGTGTATTAAGGTTGGATGATAACACCGTGTAACAATTTTTTTTTTTTTTGTTTCCTGGGTAGTAAGTGTTATTTCCTAATTGCTTATGCCTCACAAGTATAGAAAATGGCTATTATTCCCCACAAACATTGCTTTTGTGACCAGGACAGTGATATTTTGAAATTTACCTATTTCCAATGAGAAAACGGGCGAATTTGTGTCTTTACTTTCACATAAAGTCAGAAAAAAACAACATATGAATCCAAATGAACATGTATTTATACTAAAGTAATACAAAAGTGACTACAAAAGATTTAGAAGTGAGTAGTTTTTCGAGATTTACGATTATACTGAATCACTTTCACGAATCAGCCCCCAAATGTAGTCTCCCATCATGTTCTCGTTATACTGTCCTTCATTGACAGCTCATCCAGGAGCCTCAAAGCCGTGCTGCTCCAAATGGTAACAAGTACCCGTCTCTTCCCCTGGCTCACTCGGTGCACCTCAAAGAGGATTACAACAGCATCAAGACCTTGCTGGACGCCTTGAAGTATGATGAGTACGGCTGGGACCCCCGGAAGGTGCTGATGCCACCACTGCACATCAAATTGGGCATTATGAAACAATTTGTCAGAGCTCTAGATAAGGAGTCGGCAACCTTCAAGTACCTTCAAGACTTCTTCCCTAAGCTGTCTGAGGCAAAGGTCAAAGCCGGTGTCTTCGTCGGACCACAGATAAAGAAGATCCTGGAGTGCAATGAATTCCCCAAGAAGCTCACTAGTAAGGAGAAAGCGGCTTGGAACAGCTTTGTCGCAGTGGTTCGGGGCTTCCTGGGCAATCACAAGGCCGAAAACTATGTGGAGCTGGTTGAGACTCTGGTGAAGAACTACGGCACAATGGGCTGTAGGATGTCCCTCAAAGTCCATATCCTTGATGCTCATCTTGATAAATTCAAGGAGAACATGGGAGCGTACTCGGAGGAGCAAGGCGAGCGCTTCCACCAGGATATACTGGACTTTGAACGTCGCTACCAAGGACAGTATAACGAGAACATGATGGGAGACTACATTTGGGGGCTGATTCATGAAAGTGATTTACAGTATAATCGTATATCTCGAAAAACTACTCACTTCTAAATCTTTTGTAGTCATTGTTGTATTACTTTAGTATAAATACATGTTGATTTGGATTCATATGTTGTTTTTTTCTGACTTTATGTGAACGAAAAGACACAAATTCGCCCATTTTCTCATTGGAAATAGGTACATTTCAAAATATCACTGTCCTGGTCACAAAAGCAAAGTTTGTGGGGAATAATAGCCATTTTCTATACTTTTGAGGCATAAGCAATTAGGAAATAACACTTTCTACCCAGGAACAAAAATTGTGTTACATAGTGTAATGCACATAATGTTTTTAGCAATAATGTAATACATATTGACAACCTGAAAGTCAAACGTTAGTGAAAATGTATTTTCTCTATACTCAATAAGCCGTTCCTTATGGCTACATATAGTACATTGTTGCAAGCAAGGATAAAACGCCATTTGTTGTGTGATGAGATTTCCTGCTGTTTTATTTATGTGATCTTTCTTTTCTTCCAATAATTTCTATTAATCAAGTTAAATGAATGGAGTTGTGCTTTGGCATCTCCTCCCCACATTACAGGACCAATCCTTTCAGAGGCTGCCAGTACCAGCCTTGCCAACCATATCCAAAGCGGCAGTGCTGTTTTCAGAACTGGCATGGTACCCTGCTTTAATATACCACTGTTAATACAATAATAACCATTCTTACAGCGTGCTGCTGCTGTTTATTCTGCTTTAACCATGGCAGTACTCCAGGTACCGGCTCCGTTCTCCACAAGGTGACCTAACCACACTTACTATTATGTGGTGACTATTGTTGGTGTAAATGTCAAAAACGTACAATGTCTGTACGCAGCATACAAAGGAAATCATTACTATTTAAACGCCTGACAGTATGCAGTGGAACTGAATCTGTTATATCTGGGACAGTTGTGGCTGCTAAAAATCTGCTTGTGTTGACTCAAAACTTTATTTAGGCTCTACAATTTGACTGGCAAAAAATCACATTGGCTCATTGTTCAGCTTGTTCCGGTAACCTTTCCACTTCCTTTGTTTAATTTTTGAGCTTTTTGCTGTATTACACAGCCATTCATTAAAATGATTTTCTTTACTGGGGAGTGGGAACATTAAAGACTAGATTCTGTGCTCTAACATGAGTTCTCCCCAATACGAGAGAATGGTGTGCTAACTGGGATGGGGCCTTTTCTCATTCCCAAACATTCCTTATGTTCTTATTTTCAACAGAATCATTTCAGTGGCACACTGCATATTTAACTAGTTCTCCTTACAGGTGTATCCATATTCCAGACACCATGTGAGTGTGTGATGATAATAACATCAATATACGCTGTATAGTCTTATCCTAATATATACAAATACTTACACATATAAATATAAACATCACAACACTACACAAGGTACCTGCACATTGAAATATAAACCTTACAACCCTACACAAGGTCAAGGTACCTGCACTGTGTGTTGATCTGCACCCCTCATCACACTATCGCACTACCAGTTCAGATCCTTCTTTCCACTTCAAGGTGTTCACATTGCATCTGAATTTAACTGTATAATATTGTATTTGAACTTCAGAAAAATGAAAGGTTAATCAAACTGAATGAAACCACTTCTTGTTTAACCGTTTTCCTTCAGTGCAGTCAGTCATTTTACGTTTTCATATTCATACCTTTTCTGTTTTAAATAAACCTTGGATTTATAAGCCTGACTGATTACGTTTAAAACTCAACTCTACACAACATTTTTTCATTTAGATGAAAATGTATGCACAACAGACATATTTAGTAATTTAGAAATTAGTATTTTAAAATGTAATTCTTACCTGAATTAATTTGTAGACACCGTCCACACTGACCCTGATGTTTTTTTTCACAGGAAGATTGTCGCGACTGGCGCCTCACAGCAGCACAGTGTACTTCCTTGCACGCTGAACCCTGAACACAGCTCCCCTCCCGCTAGCAGCAGATTTTGTTTATATGTGCACGTAAACCATTTAATTAATTTACATACATACATCTATCTATCTATCTATCTATCTATCTATCTATCTATGTACAGTGCCTATAGTAAGTATTCACCCCCTTGGACGTTTTCACAGTTTGTTGTGTTACAACCTGAAATCTTGATACATTTAAATGTATTTCTTTTCCCCTTTGATTTACACAACCTACTCAACACTGACGAGGCAAGATAATTTTTATTGTGAAACAGTTAATGAAAAATGAAACAAAACTGAAATGTCTTGGTTTAGATAAGTATTCACCCCCCTGAGTCAGTACTTGGTAGAACCACCTTTGGCAGCAATTACAGCTGTGATTCTTTTGGGGAAAGTCTCTACCTGGTTTGCACATCTGGATCGTGCAATATTTGCCCATTCTTCTTGGCAAAATTGTAATAAACTATAAACTATAATAAGATCCAAAATGGAAAATTACCTATATGATAACAATATCCTGGGAGACAGTCAGCATGGTTTTAGGAAAGGGAGATCGTGTCTAACTAACCTGCTTGATTTTTTTGAGGGCAAGCCTTCTTAAACATGCGTGAGCTCCCCGGGCACGCCCCCCCAGCCAGTCAGGACCTCCCAATCAGCTGAGCTCCAGGCAAGCCTTCTTAAACAGGCATGAGCTTCCCGGGCACGCCCCCCCAGCCAATCAGGACCATCCAATCAGCTGAGCTCCAGGCAAGCCTTCCTGTTTACTGAGCAGCAGAGCAGCTGAACATCAGATATTCAAATGAAATGAATTCACATTAAAGAATAGGGGGGATATACTAATATTACCTGGTGCATAACTGATCAACTTACAGTAAATGAAATTAAGAGACGCATGCTGTTGTTTAAACTGCCTGACCTTGGAAAACATTAATTCCCATTATTAGCCTTGGAAATGAACACATCGTGTATAGCGTGGCCTGCTCACTGCATTTACTATTGCCCTGCTGTGAAATGTACTTTACATTTACAACCAAACTGAAAACCACGTTTGATCTAACTAACCTTGTTTCCCTTAGTCATTTCAACAGCCTTAATTATAACTGGTGACAACACAGTCAGTGTTCTGTGAAAGGTTAGTTTGACTAACTCCTGGGTCATTGTCAACGTGGTAGTGTAATAATACACCCCTGTGTAGTAAAGCAGGATGTGGGTATATAGTTGTTATGTGTTGCATAGCTACAGTGCAGCAAGGACCAGAACCCTGTGCATGCCACAATGTATGTTGAGCCTGGTAGAGAGTGAGGAATACAATGGAGGATTAGTCCCTCCTGTGCACTGCTCTGCTTCAGTTCTGTTCACCGGCCAGTAGGAATATTCAATGGCGCTTTTTTGTGTCTCATTTTATTTTAGAAATGGCACTGAGCCAGGTGTCTGTGTTTTTGTTTTCCACGGCTCAGAAATGAGAGCATCCTGGAAGTGATTTGTGAAAGATTTGAAGAATGTGATTGAGGGTTAGTCATAAGCATCACTGTGCTAAGCAGGTGCTTTCTGCCTCCCCAGTCTAGGATGTTGATCATCCTCGAAGCATATCTTCCATTTAAAGGACAGCACCTCGGTCTGCACAGTGCCCATTGATACGAAACTAGTGGAGTTACCAAAACTACCTTCAATTATCTGTGATCCTTGGTCTTCCATCCAACAGAAAAGATTCATTGTATATCTAACAGGGCGGAGGCTGGGTGTGAACCAGCAACCCCGCGCACCACAAGCGAGCGTCTTAACCACAGTGCAAAAGAGATGGGTCAGGGTCAGGGTTAGCGCAACGGCTCAGAGAGAACATGTCATGTGTTTGAAAGAATGTAGTACAATGTTACATTAGCCCGTCTTTCAATTGTTGTGCCAGTTCAACCGCTTTCACTTGAAGCCAATTTAAATGGATTAACAGGCACTTCCATTGAAGTAATGTGATGCCGCTGTGAGAAGCTCATTCTAACAGAATACTGCCATTTGCAATTTTGATCAATCACGTGTTAGAATTGATGAAAAGGGAATGGGAATTGGAATTGGAATTGGAACTGACCCTGACCCTTTCCAAGTGATTGGATTCTTCTCGCTATCTTTTAACCTGTGATAATGCACACATGCTTGTATTGCTTAATCTGTCAAGTTCATCGACTAGCAGTGTGTTCAGTGCAGTACTCATGAAGCACCTGCCCTCTACACTGCAGGCACCACTATCAGTGGTATTAGACTGGGAATTTCACAGCACACTGCAGCTGCCATTGACAAAAACACTGATTTGAAGAGTCTACATGGATTGTACACATTCAGAAGTGTAACTGGCAGAACAGAACTGTTTGAGGTCAATAAGAATACACCAAGGCTGTGTAAATGTAAAGGCAAACTTAAATTGGTCAATTTATTTAGCAGATATTAAACCAAAATATACTAGATATAGTTACAATCAACACAGGGAGCAGAAATAATACAGGGGTTGTGGATATGGCAGCTTTACATATTCCTCATAGATTTCAACTTCATATACAGCTTGTACAACAACTAGACTTAACAGGTGCTTCTTATTTATTTATTTTGGACAAAAAACAAAAGAAAATAACTTCTTTTTTTAAAAAAGTTGAAATATACTATATTTGCTATAATCTGTTATATTCTCTAGTTCAATAACTTTCATTGTCATCCGACACTTAAATTTGCAAAGCGCAGTTAAAATAGGATTTGCTTAATTCATAAACAAAAAACACAAACTGAGCTCTTCGTTTTTGCCAATGACAGTTTCGCTTTCCAAAAAGATACAAAATAATGGACAAGCTCCCACTGTGCAAATGGATAATAACAAGGGCAACATGTTTTCTACACGAAGAGCCCCCAGAGCAGACTGAGTGGCAATCAGCATTCTCACCATGAAGAAACCCACTTGCAATCCTGCTCTATATAGATATAGAGAGATTTAAAAAATAAGAAAAATGCATATTGGAGTGCGCTCAGAAAACTACAAAAGAAAGTCAAATGTATATAATAAAGTCAAATGATTTATTGAAAATAATAAACTTTACTTGTATTTGTCTCTCAAAAAAAAAAAAAAAAAAAAGGTTTGGTTTTCATGTGTTCCTCGGTACAGATCATTTACAAAAAGAAAACAACAGGTCTATGTGGCTTTATCTTCTAAAAGAAAGTGCAAGCCATAGAAGTTGTGTGTGAAGAAGGTCCGGTCCCCTCCCCCTGTCTCAGTGCTTAAGGGGTTGTCTTCTGGTTCTTGCTACAGTGAATTAATGCATTTCAATAGTAATGATGAGGTGAGCGATGCATGCCAGGTCATTGCCCATTGTTACTCGACAAAAGAACGTGCCAGGATTGTTTTCTTTTTCCTGTTACTGAATGTCCACATTCTTCATTCAAATATGAAAAGATAAAAACAGGGTGTGGATCACAATGTTAGAAACAAGTACAGCAAAAACCAGAGTGAAACACGAAAGCGTGCGCCTACCGATCAATCACAATCCTAACGCTGATGAGTACAAGCGACCAACATGGCGCCTTGCAAACAATATTAGTAAAATCAGACTCTCTATCCTTCTAAACAAGACAGACAACTAGGAATTCAAAAAGAAAAAAAAAAGGTGGTCCTGGAAATTATTTTTTTAATCCAACCACCCCCCCCCTCTTATTTTCTCTGTCCTTCTGATTCATACAACAGTGATTTCAAATGTCATTATATACTCTGTAATGTTCTTATGTTACAGCATGAAGAGACGTCCTCTTTTCGATACAGTTGGAAATGGTCTGTAGAGGGCTGCTCATTGAAGCACACAGCTAACACAGGGTTGTGTGGGGCTTCTACGGTGCTACTCTGGGAACCGCTACGCTAATTAACAGTACAGGCTGGTGGTGGCTGATAGGGACGAGCAGGTGTTGGAACTCCTGGCCCTCCTTTATTCACGTAGATTTCTGTCGGTAATGGAGGGTCAGGTCTCCGCCACTCTTCCAGATGAAATGCTTCACTGTTCTCAAGTCCATGTTCGGATCCAAAACCTGCAGCAGCAAACACATGTTCCTTTAACACACTATCGGTATGTTCATGTACAGTACAGATGTGTTTATCAGAACACCTCATTGCTTCTGTAGACATGAAATCCAGCTACTGTAACAATCTTAGTAAAATCTACACACCTGGTCCTGACACAGCAGCTCAATCTCCTCCTCTGCCAGGAGCAGTGGGGGGGTGAGAAGGGGAGGGGCATGTCTACACACCTGGTCCTGACACAGCAGCTCAATCTCCTCCTCTGCCAGGAGCAGTGGGGGGGGCAAGAAGGGGAGGGGCATGTCTACACACCTGGTCCTGACACAGCAGCTCAATCTCCTCCTCTGCCAGGAGTAGTCGGAGGGGGAGGGGCATGTCTACAAACCTGGTCCTGACACAGCAGCTCAATCTTCTCCTCTGCCAGCACGGCAATGTCCTCCTCCTTCTCCTGCTCTCCGGGCTTTTCGTTATTGGAGGCGCTGGTTATCTGGGACTCGTTGTCCAGGTTGATGATCTTCTCGTACACGTGTTCCATCACCTTCCTGACCTGCAGCATGTCGCTAGCTGATAGTCGATCCCTAGAAGCAGTGAAACAAACAGCCTTCAGCATCGCAGCAGCACACAGCCAAGTCACTTCCCAGCTTGCTGACCGTTCATTGATCAAAAACAATGTTGTATTCAATGTAAAATAAACGACCTGGGGTGCAGGAATCAGTTTCCTGTAGATAAATGCTGGACATTGTTATTTTTTTTAGCATGCTACTAATTAACTACATTTCCTACATTTTAACGATGCCCATTTGGCAAAACTAAACCTTCCCCTAAATGTTTTAATCAAAAGTAGAGAATATTTATAAACTTGTCATAATAGAACAGATGCATACAAAACTATGTAATCATCAAACCAGCCTTTAAATAACTTGGTTGAAAGTTTAATGAAAAGGTTCCTATACCTACAGCACAAGGTAATCCGCCAGTCATCCTAATGCATCAAACAAGCACCATGCTGAGTCAACTTACTTTTTTAATGTCTTCGCCCCTGAAGAGGAATGAGGTTGGAGGTAGAAAGGGATTTTGTTGAATTTAGGCATGTTTTTCTGTAAGTTAAAAGAGGCGAGAGAGAGAGAGTTGTTCAATTCAATTATGAGGGCACTGATCACGAAATTGACATCTGAATTAACAGCATGCATAATGTTGAGGAGAACCTCCACAGTTCCAGTGCGACATGGTTTTAATATACAGCTTACTATCCAATGGAGGCTCTTTAGAGGCTAAATTCAGGGCATGCAATTTTGTTTTGATATGTATCTAAAGCGTATGAGAAATTCAAAGGAAGCTTGTGAACTCTTCTCATGCTGGTAGATGCCTCCTCAAGATACTGTAGTTGCCTGAAAGAGCTTGGGCAAAGCCACTTGCACAGGTTTCTTGGGACTCACCGCACGGCAACAATCATACACTTCTAATGCACTTCTGTTTTTTTTTGCAGCCAAGAAGTGCAGAACACCATTAATACGGGTACTATATATAAATAAACTAGTGATCTATTATTGACTCATTAATAGAGGTGTACTTACATCCACAGTGATGTCAATAACCCACTGTGGAACAGTCTCGTTGAGAAGCATGGACTCTGTTTCACCCCCTGAATCTCGACACAGTAATCTGAGAGAGGAAGCACACAAATAAAAAGAAAAGTGAATTCCTCCATTTACCCACTTTTTCATTAGAATGTTAGTGTTACATGACAGTGCTACAGAAATTCTGAACTACACTCCTTTAAGGAAACAAATTTGATGTCTGTAATCGAGTGCACACAACACCAATTACTGTGCTAGTAAGTTTCCATGTACTGATTCCAATATTCTAAAGTGACACGCATGTAGCTTAAACATTATCATTAGACACAACATTGTAGCACAGAGTTATGAACAGAAATCAGATAATGATCAGCTACCTGATGTTCTGGGAGGTAGCTCAGGTATGGAGATGGTGTGTCATCAGGAGAGGATTCAGGTAGCTTTTCTCACTCTCACTCTCAAGTGCCTGTCTTATATATCTTGCCTAACTGTGTGTGTGTGAAGCTGAACTTTGTGAACTCTGCTTACACTCTGTTTTCCTAACAATATCTCTAACATGTCTCTTCAACACAAGGTCCAATGTACCCCACTTTATCAATTCCTTGTTCCTTTAACATCCTCTCACCTTGCAGCTGAGCTTAAACACAGCAGTCTCAAGTGTGCTCACAAATGTGTTTAACCTTTATTGACCCCATACACTCCCCTCAAACAACTGGGAGAGCCTGCTTCCCAATACTGGGGCCTTTTCACAAAGCTTTGAAGTAACTAACTAACTAACTAAACATCACTGCATTCCTGTTGTCTGTCACAGCCATTTATTATATAGGTCTAAAAGAAGCAGTTTGAATTGAAACACGTCTTTTAGCAAACATTATTTCCATTTTAAACGCCGGTATCTGGTACTTCTCTAGGTTCAAGAAAGTGCTTGTTTTCAAGCCATGTTTCTAGATTGTCTTGCACTTCCTGGCTCATTGCACTGGGAGAGTGAACATTGTCCCACCCTTTCAATGGCTTGTTTCCTGTCAATAACCAATGATTTGACCCAGAACACACTGCTGGGGAAATGAACAAGAGTAAAAATGAAAAGAAATGACTGTTGAAAAGGGGGTTTCTATAAAAACTACACATGTATGGCCCATGTAGGCAATGGAAATGTGAACAATGGGTACGAGTCCAGGGATTAGCTGGCTGAAATGATGTTAACTCCTGAATGAAACACAGTTTAATATTCATGAAGCTCTTTTAAACCACTGTTGATTTCTATATAAAAATAAAGTCTAGAACATTTACATGAGCGCCAATCTTTACAATAAGATTTTCACAGGGTCCCAATACTTGCCCTTTACCCCCTTGTGATTGCTCACTGATGCTGTGTACAGAGCTGGTCGGTTGTGAAAGGTGATGATGCTGTGTACAGAGCTGGTCGTTTGTGAAAGGTGATGATGCTGTGTACAGAGCTGGTCGGTTGTGAAAGGTGATGATGCTGTGTACAGAGCTGGTCGGTTGTGAAAAGTGATGATGCTGTGTACAGAGCTGGTCGGTTGTGAAAGGTGATGATGCTGTGTACAGAGCTGGTCGGTTGTGAAAGGTGATGATGCTGTGTACAGAGCTGGTCGGTTGTGAAAGGTGCCGATGCTGTGTACAGAGCTGGTCGGTTGTGAAAGGTGCTGATGCTGTGTACAGAGCTGGTCGGTTGTGAAAGGTGATGATGCTGTGTACAGAGCTGGTCGGTTATGAAAGGTGCCGATGCTGTGTACAAAGCTGGTTGGTTGTGAAAGGTGCTGATGCTGTGTACAGAGCTGGTCGGTTGTGAAAGGTGCTGGTTGGTTGTGAAAGGTGCCGATGCTGTGTACAGAGCTGGTTGGTTGTGAAAGGTGCTGGTTGTTTGTGAAAGGTGCTGATGCTGTGTACAGAGCTGGGCGGTTATGAAAGGTGCCGATGCTGTGTACAGAGCTGGTCAGTTGTGAAAGGTGCTGATGCTGTGTACAGAGCTGGTTGGTTGTGAAAGGTGCTGGTTGTTTGTGAAAGGTGCTGATGCTGTGTACAGAGCTGGTTGGTTGTGAAAGGTGCTGGTTGTTTGTGAAAGGTGCTGATGCTGTGTACAGAGCTGGTCGGTTGTGAAAGGTGCTGGTTGTTTGTGAAAGGTGATGATGCTGTGTACAGAGCTGGTTGTTTGTGAAAGGTGCTGGTTGGTTGTGAAAGGTGCTGGTTGGTTGTGAAAGGTGCTGGTTGGTTAGAAAGGTGCTGATGCTGTGTACAGAGCTGGTTGGTTGTGAAAGGTGCTGGTTGTTTGTGAAAGGTGATGATGCTGTGTACAGAGCTGGTTGGTTGTGAAAGGTGCTGGTTGGTTGTGAAAGGTGATGATGCTGTGTACAGAGCTGGTTGTTTGTGAAAGGTGATGATGCCGTGTACAGAGCTGGTTGGTTGTGAAAGGTGCTGGTTGTTTGTGAAAGGTGCTGATGCCGTGTACAGAGCTGGTTGGTTGTGAAAGGTGCTGGTTGGTTGTGAAAGGTGATGATGCTGTGTACAGAGCTGTTTGGTTATGAAAGCTGCTGGTTGTTTGTGAAAGGTGATGATGCTGTGTACAGAGCTGGTTGTTTGTGAAAGGTGATGATGCTGTGTACAGAGCTGGTCAGTTGTGAAAGGTGCCGATGCTGTGTACAGAGCTGGTTGGTTGTGAAAGGTGCTGGTTGTTTGTGAAAGGTTATGATGCTGTGTACAGAGCTGGTTGGTTGTGAAAGGTGCTGGTTGTTTGTGAAAGGTGCTGATGCTGTGTACAGAGCTGGTTGGTTGTGAAAGGTGCTGGTTGTTTGTGAAAGGTGCTGATGCTGTGTACAGAGCTGGTCGGTTGTGAAAGGTGCTGGTTGTTTGTGAAAGGTGATGATGCTGTGTACAGAGCTGTTTGGTTGTGAAAGGTGCTGGTTGTTTGTGAAAGGTGATGATGCTGTGCACAGAGCTGTTTGGTTGTGAAAGGTGCTGGTTGTTTGTGAAAGGTGATGATGCTGTGTACAGAGCTGGTTGGTTGTGAAAGGTGCTGGTTGTTTGTGAAAGGTGCTGATGCTGTGTACAGAGCTGGTTGGTTGTGAAAGGTGCTGGTTGTTTGTGAAAGGTGCTGATGCTGTGTACAGAGCTGGTCGGTTGTGAAAGGTGCTGGTTGTTTGTGAAAGGTGATGATGCTGTGTACAGAGCTGGTTGTTTGTGAAAGGTGCTGGTTGGTTGTGAAAGGTGCTGGTTGGTTGTGAAAGGTGCTGGTTGGTTAGAAAGGTGCTGATGCTGTGTACAGAGGTGGTTGGTTGTGAAAGGTGCTGGTTGTTTGTGAAAGGTGATGATGCTGTGTACAGAGCTGGTTGGTTGTGAAAGGTGCTGGTTGTTTGTGAAAGGTGATGATGCTGTGTACAGAGCTGGTTGGTTGTGAAAGGTGCTGGTTGTTTGTGAAAGGTGCTGATGCTGTGTACAGAGCTGGTTGGTTGTGAAAGGTGCTGGTTGTTTGTGAAAGGTGCTGATGCTGTGTACAGAGCTGTTTGGTTGTGAAAGGTGCTGGTTGTTTGTGAAAGGTGCCGATGCTGTGTACAGAGCTGGTCGGTTGTGAAAGGTGCCGATGCTGTGTACAGAGCTGTTTGGTTGTGAAAGGTGCTGGTTGTTTGTGAAAGGTGATGATGCTGTGCACAGAGCTGTTTGGTTGTGAAAGGTGCTGGTTGTTTGTGAAAGGTGATGATGCTGTGTACAGAGCTGGTTGGTTGTGAAAGGTGCTGGTTGTTTGTGAAAGGTGCTGATGCTGTGTACAGAGCTGGTTGGTTGTGAAAGGTGCTGGTTGTTTGTGAAAGGTGCTGATGCTGTGTACAGAGCTGGTCGGTTGTGAAAGGTGCTGGTTGTTTGTGAAAGGTGATGATGCTGTGTACAGAGCTGGTTGGTTGTGAAAGGTGCTGGTTGGTTGTGAAAGGTGATGATGCTGTGTACAGAGCTGGTTGTTTGTGAAAGGTGATGATGCCGTGTACAGAGCTGGTTGGTTGTGAAAGGTGCTGGTTGTTTGTGAAATGTGCTGATGCTGTGTACAGAGCTGGTTGGTTGTGAAAGGTGCTGGTTGGTTGTGAAAGGTGATGATGCTGTGTACAGAGCTGTTTGGTTGTGAAAGGTGCTGGTTGTTTGTGAAAGGTGATGATGCTGTGTACAGAGCTGGTTGTTTGTGAAAGGTGATGATGCTGTGTACAGAGCTGGTCAGTTGTGAAAGGTGCCGATGCTGTGTACAGAGCTGGTTGGTTGTGAAAGGTGCTGGTTGTTTGTGAAAGGTTATGATGCTGTGTACAGAGCTGGTTGGTTGTGAAAGGTGCTGGTTGTTTGTGAAAGGTGCTGATGCTGTGTACAGAGCTGGTTGGTTGTGAAAGGTGCTGGTTGGTTGTGAAAGGTGCTGATGCTGTGTACAGAGCTGGTCGGTTGTGAAAGGTGCTGGTTGTTTGTGAAAGGTGATGATGCTGTGTACAGAGCTGGTCGGTTGTGAAAGGTGATGATGCTGTGTACAGAGCTGGTTGTTTGTGAAAGGTGATGATGCTGTGTACAGAGCTGGTTGTTTGTGAAAGGTGCTGGTTGGTTGTGAAAGGTGCTGGTTGGTTGTGAAAGGTGCTGGTTGGTTATGAAAGGTGCTGATGCTGTGTACAGAGCTGGTTGGTTGTGAAAGGTGCTGGTTGGTTGTGAAAGGTGATGATGCTGTGTACAGAGCTGGTTGTTTGTGAAAGGTGATGATGCCGTGTACAGAGCTGGTTGGTTGTGAAAGGTGCTGGTTGTTTGTGAAAGGTGCTGATGCTGTGTACAGAGCTGGTTGTTTGTGAAAGGTGCTGGTTGGTTGTGAAAGGTGCTGGTTGGTTGTGAAAGGTGCTGGTTGGTTGTGAAAGGTGCTGGTTGGTTAGAAAGGTGCTGATGCTGTGTACAGAGGTGGTTGGTTGTGAAAGGTGCTGGTTGTTTGTGAAAGGTGATGATGCTGTGTACAGAGCTGGTTGGTTGTGAAAGGTGCTGGTTGTTTGTGAAAGGTGATGATGCTGTGTACAGAGCTGGTTGGTTGTGAAAGGTGCTGGTTGTTTGTGAAAGGTGCTGATGCTGTGTACAGAGCTGGTTGGTTGT
Source organism: Acipenser ruthenus (assembly GCF_902713425.1). Lineage (NCBI taxonomy): Eukaryota > Metazoa > Chordata > Actinopteri > Acipenseriformes > Acipenseridae > Acipenser > Acipenser ruthenus. The sequence goes on along the minus strand of NC_081192.1, from coordinate 106,294,088 downwards.
GAAAGGTGCTGGTTGTTTGTGAAAGGTGCCGATGCTGTGTACAGAGCTGGTCGGTTGTGAAAGGTGCCGATGCTGTGTACAGAGCTGTTTGGTTGTGAAAGGTGCTGGTTGTTTGTGAAAGGTGATGATGCTGTGCACAGAGCTGTTTGGTTGTGAAAGGTGCTGGTTGTTTGTGAAAGGTGATGATGCTGTGTACAGAGCTGGTTGGTTGTGAAAGGTGCTGGTTGTTTGTGAAAGGTGCTGATGCTGTGTACAGAGCTGGTTGGTTGTGAAAGGTGCTGGTTGTTTGTGAAAGGTGCTGATGCTGTGTACAGAGCTGGTCGGTTGTGAAAGGTGCTGGTTGTTTGTGAAAGGTGATGATGCTGTGTACAGAGCTGGTTGGTTGTGAAAGGTGCTGGTTGGTTGTGAAAGGTGATGATGCTGTGTACAGAGCTGGTTGTTTGTGAAAGGTGATGATGCCGTGTACAGAGCTGGTTGGTTGTGAAAGGTGCTGGTTGTTTGTGAAATGTGCTGATGCTGTGTACAGAGCTGGTTGGTTGTGAAAGGTGCTGGTTGGTTGTGAAAGGTGATGATGCTGTGTACAGAGCTGTTTGGTTGTGAAAGGTGCTGGTTGTTTGTGAAAGGTGATGATGCTGTGTACAGAGCTGGTTGTTTGTGAAAGGTGATGATGCTGTGTACAGAGCTGGTCAGTTGTGAAAGGTGCCGATGCTGTGTACAGAGCTGGTTGGTTGTGAAAGGTGCTGGTTGTTTGTGAAAGGTTATGATGCTGTGTACAGAGCTGGTTGGTTGTGAAAGGTGCTGGTTGTTTGTGAAAGGTGCTGATGCTGTGTACAGAGCTGGTTGGTTGTGAAAGGTGCTGGTTGGTTGTGAAAGGTGCTGATGCTGTGTACAGAGCTGGTCGGTTGTGAAAGGTGCTGGTTGTTTGTGAAAGGTGATGATGCTGTGTACAGAGCTGGTCGGTTGTGAAAGGTGATGATGCTGTGTACAGAGCTGGTTGTTTGTGAAAGGTGATGATGCTGTGTACAGAGCTGGTTGTTTGTGAAAGGTGCTGGTTGGTTGTGAAAGGTGCTGGTTGGTTGTGAAAGGTGCTGGTTGGTTATGAAAGGTGCTGATGCTGTGTACAGAGCTGGTTGGTTGTGAAAGGTGCTGGTTGGTTGTGAAAGGTGATGATGCTGTGTACAGAGCTGGTTGTTTGTGAAAGGTGATGATGCCGTGTACAGAGCTGGTTGGTTGTGAAAGGTGCTGGTTGTTTGTGAAAGGTGCTGATGCTGTGTACAGAGCTGGTTGTTTGTGAAAGGTGCTGGTTGGTTGTGAAAGGTGCTGGTTGGTTGTGAAAGGTGCTGGTTGGTTATGAAAGGTGCTGATGCTGTGTACAGAGCTGGTTGGTTGTGAAAGGTGCTGGTTGGTTGTGAAAGGTGATGATGCTGTGTACAGAGCTGGTTGTTTGTGAAAGGTGATGATGCCGTGTACAGAGCTGGTTGGTTGTGAAAGGTGCTGGTTGTTTGTGAAAGGTGCTGATGCTGTGTACAGAGCTGGTTGTTTGTGAAAGGTGCTGGTTGGTTGTGAAAGGTGCTGATGCTGTGTACAGAGCTGGTTGTTTGTGAAAGGTGCTGGTTGGTTGTGAAAGGTGATGATGCTGTGTACAGAGCTGGTCGGTTGTGAAAGGTGATGATGCTGTGTACAGAGCTGGTCGGTTGTGAAAGGTGATGATGCTGTGTACAGAGCTGGTCGGTTGTGAAAGGTGATGATGCTGTGTACAGAGCTGGTTGTTTGTGAAAGGTGCTGATCGGTTGTGAAAGGTGCTGATCGGTTGTGAAAGGTGCGATGCTGTGTACAGAGCTGGTTGTTTGTGAAAGGTGCTGATGCTGTGTACAGAGCTGGTCAGTTGTGAAAGGTGCTGATGCTGTGTACAGAGCTGGTTGTTTGTGAAAGGTGCCGATGCTGTGTACAGAGTTGGTTGGTTGTGAAAGGTGCCGATGCTGTGTACAGAGCTGGTCAGTTGTGAAAGGTGCTGATGCTGTGTACAGAGCTGGTTGTTTGTGAAAGGTGCCGATGCTGTGTACAGAGTTGGTTGGTTGTGAAAGGTGCCGATGCTGTGTACAGAGCTGGTTGGTTGTGAAAGGTGCTGGTTGTTTGTGAAAGGTGCTGATGCTGTGTACAGAGCTGGTCGGTTGTGAAAGGTGCTGATGCTGTGTACAGAGCTGGTTGGTTGTGAAAGGTGCTGGTTGTTTGTGAAAGGTGCTGATGCTGTGTACAGAGCTGGTCGGTTGTGAAAGGTGCTGGTTGTTTGTGAAAGGTGATGATGCTGTGTACAGAGCTGGTTGTTTGTGAAAGGTGCTGGTTGGTTGTGAAAGGTGCTGGTTGGTTGTGAAAGGTGCTGGTTGGTTAGAAAGGTGCTGATGCTGTGTACAGAGCTGGTTGGTTGTGAAAGGTGCTGGTTGTTTGTGAAAGGTGATGATGCTGTGTACAGAGCTGGTTGGTTGTGAAAGGTGCTGGTTGGTTGTGAAAGGTGATGATGCTGTGTACAGAGCTGGTTGTTTGTGAAAGGTGATGATGCCGTGTACAGAGCTGGTTGGTTGTGAAAGGTGCTGGTTGTTTGTGAAAGGTGCTGATGCCGTGTACAGAGCTGGTTGGTTGTGAAAGGTGCTGGTTGGTTGTGAAAGGTGATGATGCTGTGTACAGAGCTGTTTGGTTATGAAAGGTGCTGGTTGTTTGTGAAAGGTGATGATGCTGTGTACAGAGCTGGTTGTTTGTGAAAGGTGATGATGCTGTGTACAGAGCTGGTCAGTTGTGAAAGGTGCCGATGCTGTGTACAGAGCTGGTTGGTTGTGAAAGGTGCTGGTTGTTTGTGAAAGGTTATGATGCTGTGTACAGAGCTGGTTGGTTGTGAAAGGTGCTGGTTGTTTGTGAAAGGTGCTGATGCTGTGTACAGAGCTGGTTGGTTGTGAAAGGTGCTGGTTGTTTGTGAAAGGTGCTGATGCTGTGTACAGAGCTGGTCGGTTGTGAAAGGTGCTGGTTGTTTGTGAAAGGTGATGATGCTGTGCACAGAGCTGTTTGGTTGTGAAAGGTGCTGGTTGTTTGTGAAAGGTGATGATGCTGTGTACAGAGCTGGTTGGTTGTGAAAGGTGCTGGTTGTTTGTGAAAGGTGCTGATGCTGTGTACAGAGCTGGTTGGTTGTGAAAGGTGCTGGTTGTTTGTGAAAGGTGCTGATGCTGTGTACAGAGCTGGTCGGTTGTGAAAGGTGCTGGTTGTTTGTGAAAGGTGATGATGCTGTGTACAGAGCTGGTTGTTTGTGAAAGGTGCTGGTTGGTTGTGAAAGGTGCTGGTTGGTTGTGAAAGGTGCTGGTTGGTTAGAAAGGTGCTGATGCTGTGTACAGAGCTGGTTGGTTGTGAAAGGTGCTGGTTGTTTGTGAAAGGTGATGATGCTGTGTACAGAGCTGGTTGGTTGTGAAAGGTGCTGGTTGTTTGTGAAAGGTGATGATGCTGTGTACAGAGCTGGTTGGTTGTGAAAGGTGCTGGTTGTTTGTGAAAGGTGCTGATGCTGTGTACAGAGCTGGTTGGTTGTGAAAGGTGCTGGTTGTTTGTGAAAGGTGCTGATGCTGTGTACAGAGCTGTTTGGTTGTGAAAGGTGCTGGTTGTTTGTGAAAGGTGCCGATGCTGTGTACAGAGCTGGTCGGTTGTGAAAGGTGCCGATGCTGTGTACAGAGCTGTTTGGTTGTGAAAGGTGCTGGTTGTTTGTGAAAGGTGATGATGCTGTGCACAGAGCTGTTTGGTTGTGAAAGGTGCTGGTTGTTTGTGAAAGGTGATGATGCTGTGTACAGAGCTGGTTGGTTGTGAAAGGTGCTGGTTGTTTGTGAAAGGTGCTGATGCTGTGTACAGAGCTGGTTGGTTGTGAAAGGTGCTGGTTGTTTGTGAAAGGTGCTGATGCTGTGTACAGAGCTGGTCGGTTGTGAAAGGTGCTGGTTGTTTGTGAAAGGTGATGATGCTGTGTACAGAGCTGGTTGTTTGTGAAAGGTGCTGGTTGGTTGTGAAAGGTGCTGGTTGGTTGTGAAAGGTGCTGGTTGGTTAGAAAGGTGCTGATGCTGTGTACAGAGCTGGTTGGTTGTGAAAGGTGCTGGTTGTTTGTGAAAGGTGATGATGCTGTGTACAGAGCTGGTTGGTTGTGAAAGGTGCTGGTTGGTTGTGAAAGGTGATGATGCTGTGTACAGAGCTGGTTGTTTGTGAAAGGTGATGATGCCGTGTACAGAGCTGGTTGGTTGTGAAAGGTGCTGGTTGTTTGTGAAAGGTGCTGATGCTGTGTACAGAGCTGGTTGGTTGTGAAAGGTGCTGGTTGGTTGTGAAAGGTGATGATGCTGTGTACAGAGCTGTTTGGTTGTGAAAGGTGCTGGTTGTTTGTGAAAGGTGATGATGCTGTGTACAGAGCTGGTTGTTTGTGAAAGGTGATGATGCTGTGTACAGAGCTGGTCAGTTGTGAAAGGTGCCGATGCTGTGTACAGAGCTGGTTGGTTGTGAAAGGTGCTGGTTGTTTGTGAAAGGTTATGATGCTGTGTACAGAGCTGGTTGGTTGTGAAAGGTGCTGGTTGTTTGTGAAAGGTGCTGATGCTGTGTACAGAGCTGGTCGGTTGTGAAAGGTGCTGGTTGTTTGTGAAAGGTGATGATGCTGTGTACAGAGCTGGTCGGTTGTGAAAGGTGATGATGCTGTGTACAGAGCTGGTTGTTTGTGAAAGGTGATGATGCTGTGTACAGAGCTGGTTGTTTGTGAAAGGTGCTGGTTGGTTGTGAAAGGTGCTGGTTGGTTGTGAAAGGTGCTGGTTGGTTACGAAAGGTGCTGATGCTGTGTACAGAGCTGGTTGGTTGTGAAAGGTGCTGGTTGGTTGTGAAAGGTGATGATGCTGTGTACAGAGCTGGTTGTTTGTGAAAGGTGATGATGCCGTGTACAGAGCTGGTTGGTTGTGAAAGGTGCCGATGCTGTGTACAGAGCTGGTCGGTTGTGAAAGGTGCTGGTTGTTTGTGAAAGGTGCTGATGCTGTGTACAGAGCTGGTTGGTTGTGAAAGGTGCCGATGCTGTGTACAGAGCTGGTCGGTTGTGAAAGGTGCTGGTTGTTTGTGAAAGGTGCTGATGCTGTGTACAGAGCTGGTCGGTTGTGAAAGGTGCTGGTTGTTTGTGAAAGGTGCTGATGCTGTGTACAGAGCTGGTTGTTTGTGAAAGGTGATGATGCTGTGTACAGAGCTGGTTGTTTGTGAAAGGTGCTGGTTGGTTGTGAAAGGTGCTGGTTGGTTGTGAAAGGTGCTGGTTGGTTATGAAAGGTGATGATGCTGTGTACAGAGCTGGTTGTTTGTGAAAGGTGATGATGCTGTGTACAGAGCTGGTCAGTTGTGAAAGGTGCCGATGCTGTGTACAGAGCTGGTTGGTTGTGAAAGGTGCTGGTTGTTTGTGAAAGGTGATGATGCTGTGTACAGAGCTGGTTGGTTGTGAAAGGTGCTGGTTGTTTGTGAAAGGTGCTGATGCTGTGTACAGAGCTGGTTGGTTGTGAAAGGTGCTGGTTGTTTGTGAAAGGTGCTGATGCTGTGTACAGAGCTGGTCGGTTGTGAAAGGTGCTGGTTGTTTGTGAAAGGTGATGATGCTGTGTACAGAGCTGGTCGGTTGTGAAAGGTGCTGGTTGTTTGTGAAAGGTGCTGATGCTGTGTACAGAGCTGGTTGGTTGTGAAAGGTGCTGGTTGGTTGTGAAAGGTGATGATGCTGTGTACAGAGCTGTTTGGTTGTGAAAGGTGCTGGTTGTTTGTGAAAGGTGATGATGCTGTGTACAGAGCTGGTTGTTTGTGAAAGGTGATGATGCTGTGTACAGAGCTGGTCAGTTGTGAAAGGTGCCGATGCTGTGTACAGAGCTGGTTGGTTGTGAAAGGTGCTGGTTGTTTGTGAAAGGTTATGATGCTGTGTACAGAGCTGGTTGGTTGTGAAAGGTGCTGGTTGTTTGTGAAAGGTGCTGATGCTGTGTACAGAGCTGGTCGGTTGTGAAAGGTGCTGGTTGTTTGTGAAAGGTGATGATGCTGTGTACAGAGCTGGTCGGTTGTGAAAGGTGATGATGCTGTGTACAGAGCTGGTTGTTTGTGAAAGGTGATGATGCTGTGTACAGAGCTGGTTGTTTGTGAAAGGTGCTGGTTGGTTGTGAAAGGTGCTGGTTGGTTGTGAAAGGTGCTGGTTGGTTACGAAAGGTGCTGATGCTGTGTACAGAGCTGGTTGGTTGTGAAAGGTGCTGGTTGGTTGTGAAAGGTGATGATGCTGTGTACAGAGCTGGTTGTTTGTGAAAGGTGATGATGCCGTGTACAGAGCTGGTTGGTTGTGAAAGGTGCCGATGCTGTGTACAGAGCTGGTCGGTTGTGAAAGGTGCTGGTTGTTTGTGAAAGGTGCTGATGCTGTGTACAGAGCTGGTTGGTTGTGAAAGGTGCCGATGCTGTGTACAGAGCTGGTCGGTTGTGAAAGGTGCTGGTTGTTTGTGAAAGGTGCTGATGCTGTGTACAGAGCTGGTCGGTTGTGAAAGGTGCTGGTTGTTTGTGAAAGGTGCTGATGCTGTGTACAGAGCTGGTTGTTTGTGAAAGGTGATGATGCTGTGTACAGAGCTGGTTGTTTGTGAAAGGTGCTGGTTGGTTGTGAAAGGTGCTGGTTGGTTGTGAAAGGTGCTGGTTGGTTATGAAAGGTGATGATGCTGTGTACAGAGCTGGTTGTTTGTGAAAGGTGATGATGCTGTGTACAGAGCTGGTCAGTTGTGAAAGGTGCCGATGCTGTGTACAGAGCTGGTTGGTTGTGAAAGGTGCTGGTTGTTTGTGAAAGGTGATGATGCTGTGTACAGAGCTGGTTGGTTGTGAAAGGTGCTGGTTGTTTGTGAAAGGTGCTGATGCTGTGTACAGAGCTGGTTGGTTGTGAAAGGTGCTGGTTGTTTGTGAAAGGTGCTGATGCTGTGTACAGAGCTGGTCGGTTGTGAAAGGTGCTGGTTGTTTGTGAAAGGTGATGATGCTGTGTACAGAGCTGGTCGGTTGTGAAAGGTGCTGGTTGGTTGTGAAAGGTGATGATGCTGTGTACAGAGCTGGTTGTTTGTGAAAGGTGATGATGCTGTGTACAGAGCTGGTTGTTTGTGAAAGGTGCTGGTTGGTTGTGAAAGGTGCTGGTTGGTTGTGAAAGGTGCTGGTTGGTTGTGAAAGGTGCTGGTTGGTTGTGAAAGGTGCTGATGCTGTGTACAGAGCTGGTTGGTTGTGAAAGGTGCTGGTTGTTTGTGAAAGGTGATGATGCTGTGTACAGAGCTGGTTGGTTGTGAAAGGTGCTGGTTGGTTGTGAAAGGTGATGATGCTGTGTACAGAGCTGGTTGTTTGTGAAAGGTGATGATGCCGTGTACAGAGCTGGTTGGTTGTGAAAGGTGCTGGTTGTTTGTGAAAGGTGCTGATGCTGTGTACAGAGCTGGTTGTTTGTGAAAGGTGCTGGTTGGTTGTGAAAGGTGCTGATGCTGTGTACAGAGCTGGTTGTTTGTGAAAGGTGCTGGTTGGTTGTGAAAGGTGATGATGCTGTGTACAGAGCTGGTTGGTTGTGAAAGGTGATGATGCTGTGTACAGAGCTGGTCGGTTGTGAAAGGTGATGATGCTGTGTACAGAGCTGGTCGGTTGTGAAAGGTGATGATGCTGTGTACAGAGCTGGTTGGTTGTGAAAGGTGCTGATCGGTTGTGAAAGGTGCGATGCTGTGTACAGAGCTGGTTGTTTGTGAAAGGTGCTGATGCTGTGTACAGAGCTGGTTGGTTGTGAAAGGTGCTGGTTGGTTGTGAAAGGTGCTGGTTGGTTGTGAAAGGTGCTGGTTGGTTGTGAAAGGTGCTGATGCTGTGTACAGAGCTGGTTGGTTGTGAAAGGTGCTGGTTGTTTGTGAAAGGTGCTGATGCTGTGTACAGAGCTGGTTGGTTGTGAAAGGTGCTGGTTGTTTGTGAAAGGTGATGATGCTGTGTACAGAGCTGGTTGGTTGTGAAAGGTGCTGGTTGGTTGTGAAAGGTGATGATGCTGTGTACAGAGCTGGTTGTTTGTGAAAGGTGCTGATGCTGTGTACAGAGCTGGTTGGTTGTGAAAGGTGCTGGTTGGTTGTGAAAGGTGATGATTCTGTGTACAGAGCTGGTTGTTTGTGAAAGGTGATGATGCCGTGTACAGAGCTGGTTGGTTGTGAAAGGTGCTGGTTGTTTGTGAAAGGTGCTGATGCTGTGTACAGAGCTGGTTGTTTGTGAAAGGTGCTGGTTGGTTGTGAAAGGTGCTGATGCTGTGTACAGAGCTGGTTGTTTGTGAAAGGTGCTGGTTGGTTGTGAAAGGTGATGATGCTGTGTACAGAGCTGGTCGGTTGTGAAAGGTGATGATGCTGTGTACAGAGCTGGTCGGTTGTGAAAGGTGATGATGCTGTGTACAGAGCTGGTCGGTTGTGAAAGGTGATGATGCTGTGTACAGAGCTGGTTGTTTGTGAAAGGTGCTGATCGGTTGTGAAAGGTGATGATTGGTTGTGAAAGGTGCGATGCTGTGTACAGAGCTGGTTGGTTGTGAAAGGTGCTGGTTGTTTGTGAAAGGTGATGATGCTGTGTACAGAGCTGGTTGTTTGTGAAAGGTGCTGGTTGTTTGTGAAAGGTGATGATGCTGTGTACAGAGCTGGTTGTTTGTGAAAGGTGCTGATCGGTTGTGAAAGGTGCTGATCGGTTGTGAAAGGTGCTGATCGGTTGTGAAAGGTGCTGGTTGTTTGTGAAAGGTGCTGATGGGTTGTGAAAGGTGCTGGTCATTGCTATCCAGTAAGGTAGAAACCCTGCTTCAGGTGTCAGTAATGCTGGAGCAGGGCCAGGTTACTAACCTGAACAGAGTCCTCCCCCCTGCTTCACCAAAGATGACCGGCGTGTGGGGCGGCACCTGGAAATACCCATTTCCTTTCTGTATTCGGGGTTCCTGTTCTCCGTTAACTACAAAACATGTATATATGAAAACAAAGCAGTGGCTATACAGACTGAATGGTTCAATCAGGGAACCACATCACCTGCATGCAAACCAATACACACAAATAAACACCTGATATGAAACGACACGAGCACCATGCATTACTAACACCAACACCAAACACCTAGAAACAGGAGTTTTTGTGAACAAAAACAAAGCATTTGGGTCGCACCAAGTATGTCATATCGGACAGAATGGCTGAATAGTTTCAAAACATGAGGAATATGGAAATGTGAAAGATCTGGATTTCTACAGTGGACATCACCTTCATTGGAACTTTACTGAGACAATAGTTGTATACAGCTTGTAAAGGCAATTAAAGCAAGTGCTCTGTATCAATAACATGTTCAGCGGTTACAAGAATGTGGCACTGAAATGGTTAATGTTGACTGGACACCACCTGTAACAAACTGGAGTCATAGAATACAGCTGTACACCAACTGTAAGACTAAGACAAAGCATGTGGTGTGTATGACTGAGAGGGCCTGGATTTCAAGCAATGCAGCAGTAAAAGGGTCATCTGTTAATGAACACTGGTAATGACACCCACTATCGAATGTGACAATGTGAGCACAGAATACGAATATGTATTGTGTAGAGCATGAAGCAAATTCAATTGAAGTCAAAGTTTAGGTCTTTATCATCTGAAAACCAAAAACACAACAGCCACTCTAGATCACAGCTCAAAGTTGCTGTCAGATTTTTCTAGAGGAGTTAAAACAACACTTGGAAGTTGCCAGCTTAAATGATTTATAAGAAATTCTCAGCAGGAAGTGCGGAAGCAGAACTGACTGAAGACTCATACATAGTATATAAAACTGTCATCATTGAACGAAAAACAGATGAAGCTTGTCAGGGAAGCTGGGACCGTTACAGTTTTCAAGTCAAGACTAAAAACGCACTTTTATAATATAGCTTTCTTATCTTAGTGGGTTTTAATGTAACTTTAAAATTGCTGCTTTTGTATTATGTGTATACTGTTATTTAAATGGTCTGATTATGGCAGTTGTACGTGTGACATGCTATACACATGTATTGTGGTTTGTTCTTTTTTTCTGCTATGTACTGTACAGTGCTTTGCGATACTTTTGTAGAAAATGTGCTATATAAATGCAATAAATATAAATACATAATAAGGTGTGCGATCCTTCAAATCGGCTGCCGCTGCAGACATCATCCTCGTAGCTGCGGCTCGGAGCCAGGTGAAAGGTGGTGAGCATGACCCAAGTTTGTAAAACATGTCTTCGATTATACTCCTGCAGAAGATGGACCTGTTTATAGATGACCTACATCCATTTCCCAGAGTTACATCAAAAGCAAGAGGAGCCAAAGCTGTACGTAATGCAGAAAGGTTTTACCATATTGGATCATCTGCTCTAAACATTATTTTGACCTGCAAGTCAAAGGTTTACCACAATTCTTTTTGTGTGACTAGTGAGACAATGACCTAGACAGCCTTCCTAGTTCCTGTGTTAAGGACACGTGTTAGCATGATTCACGTTTCTGCAGATCATGTCATATCTGCTCTACAGCATGGCATATTCTAAACAAACCGGTGGAACTGAAGATACACACCATGGTTTATTTCATTTTCTTCTTCATCCGCTTGGTTGATATGTGTTCTTGGCCAGTATTCCAACAGAGCTTGAAGCAACAGCCCACCCAGGTTTACTAAAGAAGGAAAGACATGTGGTTGTATGCACCATTTTATTCACTGGCACCAATAGGATTCTTTGCACACACTGATCTTCTGGGGCCAGTTTCACAAAGCACTGCCAGCACTTAGCAGGCTGCTAGACAGCAAGATATCTTAGTGCTACCAGCTTAGAAAAACATTATTTTAAGATACGATAAAGCTCAGTAGAAACCCATTCAGCAGGTCTATAGGATTAAAGGATACATGTGTTTTTATTTTCATTTGATTATGAAAGTTAATTGGATTTAACAGACTGCTACCTAGAACTGCTTTGTGAAACTCGCCCCCGGTTGATATATATTTTCTGGGACTGCTACCAAACTCAAAGTCTTTTGAATGACCTGCACATCTCTAGTTTCCAGTCCAGCTGGGTAAGACAGAGGGACATGTCTTCCTGAAGTGGCCCCTGTGGTAGAGGAAGCATGTTTATTTTATCACCTGCTTTTGCTGGAATGACGAACCGCAGATTTTGCCGACTTGTCTCCCTTTATCTAAGAGTATCTAAGTGCTTCTGCTGTTGCACTGCAGAGATGTGACTGTACCTGTGCTGTAAACATGGGCACAAACCGATAAATCAATTCTAGAGCCAGAACCCCTGTGACCGGGGTGATAAACAAGCATTCTGCTCATAGCAGGAGGCTTCTCCAAGCTTTCTATTCTACCAGCACACCATGTAATTATCTTCACAGCTCAAACCAGACGCTTCCCTATACTTAGCCAAGTGGAAACCTTATTTTCCCACCATGGGAAGCATTGTTTCTGATGTCTTAGACACAGGAACTCTGCATCAGCTGAATACCTAGTGGAATTAAGCAGCCAGCTAGGGAAACACATGAGCAGTACCCTACAACACTTTTGAATAGGTTGCATAATGGAATAAAGTGATGCAATCTTGTATTTATTTATATCAAATGACTTGAAAGATAAGCAGGAACAATACCCTTAAGGCTTTTGTGAAAACCAAAGCATCCCTGGTAGCAAAATCTAAGGAATATGTCATATCAGATCAAATGGTTTTGTGGGGGAAAACATAATTTATATATCCAGAAGTTACAAACAATGTAGCAGTGATCATATTCATTTTTACAGGTCACAGGTCACAGTGAAGGGTGCTGTTAAGAACATAAGAAAGTTTACAAACGAGTGGAGGCCATTCAGCCCATCTTGCTCATTTGGTTGTTAGTAGCTTATTGATCCCAGAATCTCATCAAGCAGCTTCTTGAAGGATCCCAGGGTGTCAGCTTCAACAACATTACTGGGGAGTTGGTTCCAGACCCTCAAAATTATCTGTGTAAAAAAGTGCCTCCTATTTTCTGTTCTGAATGCCCCTTTATCTAATCTCCATTTGTGACCCCTGGTCCTTGTTTCTTTTTTCAGATCAAAGAAGTCCCCTGGGTCGACATTGTCTATACCTTTTAGGATTTTGAATGTTTGAATCAGATCGCCGCGTAGTCTTCTTTGTTCAAGACTGAATAGATTAAATTCTTTTAGCCTGTCTGCATATGACATGACTTTTAAACCTGGGATAATTCTGGTTGCTCTTCTTTGCACTCTTTCTAGAGCAGCAATATCCTTTTTGTAACGAGGTGACCAGAACTGAACACAATATTCTAGGTGAGGTCTTACTAATGCATTGTAAAGTTTTAACATTACTTCCCTTGATTTAAATTCAACACTTCTCACAATATATCCGAGCATCTTGTTGGCCTTTTTTATAGCTTCCCCACATTGTCTAGATGAAGACATTTCTGAGTCAACATAAATTCCTAGGTCTTTTTCATAGTTCCCTTCTTCAATTTCAGTATCTCCCATATGATATTTATAATGCATATTTTTATTTCCTGCATGCAATACTTTACACTTTTCTCTATTAAATTTCATTTAAATTGTGCCCGAGGAGTTTCCATAGTGAAACACTGAAGCTGGCAGCTGGAATGATTCATGAAATATCATATGGCTCTATCATGACTTACGTTTGGGATCTGAACCATCTGGACTGGAAAACCCAGCATCCTTAGCAGACACCCAGGCAGCAAAACAGTCACTCTCATCCAAAGTGATTGTCAGCATCTATAAAATAAATCCAATACAAGAGAATCGAATACAGTCCAGCAGGACATGGGTCACAGCTAAACCCAGCAGTGCTTGATAACAGCCTTGCTTTAACCTCAGACTACATAACAAAAAGAACCCTTTAACTAGCAATCCACTAACAGTTACACTTACAGTAGTGTTCAAAGGATTTACTGCAACACTAGGGGTGGGGATTATTATTATTACTTAGCAGACGCTTTTATCCAACACGACTTAGAGACTAGGGGGTGCTGCAGAGTCACATCCAATAGGACCTCGGTTTTACGTCTCATCTGAAGGATAGAGCACAAGGAGGTTAAGTGACTTGCTCAGGCTCACACATAGTGAGTCAGTGGCTGAGCCGGGATTTTAACCAGGAACCTCCTTGTATCAAGCCCTGTTCTTTAACCCCTGGAGCAACGAGCCTACCTGGGATTGTATTGTCTGTCTTTCCTCACTCAGACCCCTCACTTAATAAATACCCGTTGTGGAAGGGTGGTGGGCAATTCACTGACACACACAGGAGACAGAAGGTTTTATTTGTAAACACCGCAAAGGTGCCCAGTTTTATTTATTTTCGTTTTCTTTTTTAATTTATTTTAGCCCGCAGAGGGCGCCGTTGTCTGTGTCCTGTATACCAGCAACGGTAATCAGAACCACAGGTTACCAACACAGGTAATTGCAGGCACACTCACAGGTGCTCAAAAATAATAATGAAAACCAAAGGCGAAATGAAAAACGCTGCTTACGCAGTGCCCATACTGCCGCTATGCCGGTCAGCTCGGGTCTCCGTCCTACGCGTCGCTGTGCACTATACACTGGGGTGGCCAAGGTTCCCCTATAACTACACACGTCCTCTCGGGTACGTAACCATGTATTTTAATAAATAGTTTATTTAAGGCTGGCTGTCTTTCTCCGCCACGCTCGTCTGATTTTATTCTCTCGCTCGCTCTCGGTGTTTGTTTATGCTCGCCTCCTCAGCTAGCGTCACTGGACTTCCCCGGTCATGGCCACCCGAATGCATAACCTAGTGCAGTACTTATGGGCTGAGCAATCTCCCAAGGCCCGCCTCTCAGCCACTCAGGAGAGAGGGAAAGCCAACACACCCTCTTCCCCACCTCTCCATGTCATCGCCATGGCTGACAGACGGATCTTACGAGACTGCTGCCCTCGTCCTGCAGAACCACGGATACTCCAGATAGTCAGCACAGATCTCCCCTGTTACACCCGGGTATCTCTGAATAGAATATCATCTCCTCTTTAAAAACATGCAAGAGATTTTAATGAACAGTCCCTCCCACAAGTGCTGTGGTACCCCAAATATGATCCACTTACTACCAATGTGGTGACTGGGTGTGACGCTGTCTCTTCATTTTACCCTCAAAAACAGGCTTCTGGCTAAGGACTGCCAAGGACAACACTACATTGGATATTGTACCAGTCTTGGAACTCAACACTTAGGAAAATCATTTTTTGGATAAAAGAGAGAGCAAATGCTACCCAGCCATTCTGCACTGTTGGTAACTGAATCATATTTGCAGTAGCCTGCAATTCATGGTAAAACACAGTTTTAACAATATAGAGGAAACACCAAGACTCACCCCAGTTTTCAGGTCTACTGAGAACCAGTTTGGCACATACACCATTTTGAACCGTTTTTTAATTTCTTCATCAAATTCTATCTTTCCCAGATCTTCTCCCTTGCAGGCCTGTTTAAAAAAACAAATGCCGAGTTACAACATGCTTCCACGACTCTGTAAATCCAAAACCCGATGAACAGAACCGCATCATAATCACCTTGAGTACATCCCAATATGCCACATTGTTGTTGGTGTCTTTGGTAAGTATGTGTCTCTTATCATTCAGGATGTGGCACTGAATAATACTAGCTCCCCCTAGTGGACAAACAAAAAAGAACATTCCATAAAAATCCTCAGCCCTACTCTTCCAATTTGTCTACAACACATTTAACCTGTAGGCCAAATATAAATCTGCATTTGAAACCGACTTAAGCATTCTAGAGTTCCCAGTGTAATAAGCACAAGTAAAGATGCGAGTCTGACATGATGGAAGCTTACAATCATGTTATTACATTGGATAATACAGTCCAATACCTATGGCATATTTGTTTGTGGTTAGTAACTGTACAGTGAACTGTTTGAACTAGGTGACTGATGCCACTGAATGTCATCTATTACCCCAGGACTCTACTCCCTAGGAGACCTTGATCTCAGAAGGTTTTGCTGATAAATTCATCTGACTTCAAGCTCTCGAGGGACTGGGTTAATTCTTCCAGGCTTAATCTAGCAGCCCTAGACACCTGTCAGATCTAACTGCCCCTTTAATTGACTTTTAGACAGACTGCCTTGGAAGCCATTCATTTAACTGTGACCTCTCCCCTATAGACAGTGGGTACATTGTGTAATGTATACATGTTGAATCCGGGGGTCAGTGGAATGCAATTCAGACAGCTCACCTCTGATCAATTCAGACAGCTCACCTCTGATCAATTCAGACAGCTCACCTTTGATCAATTCAGACAGCTCACCTCTGATCAATTCAGACAGCTCACCTCTGATCAATTCAGACAGCTCACCTTTGATCAATTCAGACAGCTCACCTCTGATCAATTCAGACAGCTCACCTCTGATCAATTCAGACAGCTCACCTTTGATCACTTGTTCAGGTTGTGTGCACAGTGGTGTCAGGGGAGCGCTACAGTCATTGTCATATTCACCAGATGCTCGGAAATTGTGAATACCTTTCAGGGACTAAAGAAAAATGAACAAAGAACAAAAATGAGAGTGAGCTATCATAACAATAAGAGAAAATGAAAGTAACTGGTAGATGCCAGTTACAAATGCTCCAAACAAAAGTAGCCTGTCTTAAAAGGAGGACAATGGCACTCAATGGGTTAAGAACATCTCTGTACTTACCCATTTGTTTACGGAGGACTTTGTGGTGGACACCCAGATAGCTGGAGGGGGGTCCGCTGATCTGTCCAGTTCCATCTAAACAACAAGAGCAGAATGAAGACACCAAAGAAAGACACTTCATTCAGATTTTTATTTTTTGCGGGGAGGGGGGAGGGGTGAGGCCAGTTGTAATTCTAGGACAAATTGGGAAGGGGCCTACAGTACGACAACAGGTGATACAGCAATCTGACAAAAGGTTATGTTTCTTTTTTTTTTAGCTTTTAAGTGTTCTGATCAATTATTAAAGTATGTAAGTGATTAATTTTGGAATTATTCACGTCTGAAGTCCTGTATATGAAATTGTATGAATAGTAACCAAAAATATTCAGCTACTAAACACTTATATTGCTGTTTCAGCAAATGCATTAATATATATTTTTTAAAACCAATTTATGGTGTTTATTTAATTAACTCACAAATTTGATTATTCAATTAACACAAATGTATCTATTACAGCTACTGCATTTTGTGCGATTAAACGCTAAAAAGCCTTGCTTGCCTTCTAAAAACAGTTTCTCGTGCCTGGCATTAGATTTAGTACAATCAATACCAGGTCTCTGAAATGGACATGGCTTACCGTGCTTGAACTGGAGCAGAGAGAAGGCGTCGGGCACCCATCTTCCCAATGAGCAGCTCCTTACCTTCAGAACCGATGCCTTTTCCTCGCAGATGAGCACCCTGATGTCTGGATTGCGCAGGTCTGTGCAGTAGATCTTCCTGTCCCGTCCTCCCGAGTAAACGTGGGTGAAGGCCTCGTTGACCTGCAGAGCCCAGACCCCTTCATCGTGGACTCGGTACGTGGCTATACATCTCTGCTGGCCCAGGGACCACAGGCGGATTGTCCCATCGGAGCTGCCTGATAAACACTGCACCACAGAGAACAGACATTTCAATCATAGGGACAACCAGTGCCTGCCACAGCCCTGCCATTATCCAAGTGCAACGTTCTCTTAAAGTACAAACTTTGTTTTTAGGTATTTTAGCAAGGCTGGCGCGTACTTCCTGCAACACACAGTGCTCGATTGCTTTTAAACAAACTAAAGAAATCACAATATGACCAGTGGTGAAAAGCACAGCGGGGGCAAGGAGAGCAGCAGACTGTACGCTGCAGTGAAGAACAGCAATTCATTACCCGCGCGGCGATCGAGAATTGTTTAGCTAAACCGCCCTAAACGATTTCCCATTCATTCTCTATGGTAGTACTAAACCACTACGGATGTAATACTGCTGCTGCCGCCGCCGCTACATGGGTTTGGCGCCGTTGTGCAGGTCTGTGCCTAAACTTACAGTGAGTGAGATATCAACAACATAACTTGCTCGCGTAGCTCGGAGTGAAATAGGTAAGAATGTGTTTATTGTTGTTATTGTTTAATATTAGAAGAGTGAGTAAATGTCAAAAAAGGAGCTATTCTAACTATATTATATAAAACTAATATTGTTTCCAAATACCGTTAATGTGGATTGATGCGGTTATAACTAATTTTATATTATTATTATTATTTGTTTGCTTAGCAGATGCCTTATCCAGGTTGACTTACAGTTACAATTGTAATTGCAATACTTTACAATAAGTTATGTGCTAGTATAACCATGTAAATATCGTTTAAAAAGCATTACAGACAGTGTAGTTAACTGAAAGTTTTAAAGTGTAAATATAGTTACAAGTAAAAGCAAATACAATTGAATTACAATTAAAGCAAATGCAACCTGTGCAGATATAAAGAAGTGCCAAACAGACAAGTGCAAGAACAAAACAAATATTTGCTGGCTAGCTTTTCTATTTGTTTAATTTATAATAAGTTAATAACCAGTGTGAAGAGAGTTTCTTAATGTACAAGACATGTCATCTCACACGTGGACCACAAAGCAAAGCACAACAGTTCAGGCTAAGCAAACAGCGCAATGATATCTCTTATACAAGAGACAGAATAACTTATATAGTAAACTACATCATGCTGTTGCTGTTTTTTTCCTTTCATCTACCAGCAAGACCATCTCCACCACCCCTTCCTCAGGTGCCTACTGGAAAGAAAATCCACACAACACCTTTAAGACTGGTTGACCACGATTATTCAGCCATGGCTGAACAGCTCCTGCATAGATCCAAAGAATGTGCTTCATCCAACAACCAAGCAGCACATATCTAGGTATGTGAAACACCTGGCAAAGATGAAAAACACCAGCTCATCCCTCAACACCAGTCCGGAAAAGCTCCAGGAGACTCAGCTGCTGTGGCATAATTTAACTGAAGGCAGTGCCACTGTACAGGTCCCAGTGGTAACCGTGTCACCTGCAGCTGTCAACCCACCTGCACTGCTGTTAACATCTACTGCTCCATCCACTGCCTTAACACCAGAGTCAATTGAAAAAACTGTGCAAGAAATTATGGACAGACAACATCAGCAGCAACAGCAGTTAAAGAAAACCAAAGAAGGGACCATCAGGTACTTTTACTGCTCTACAAAAGTGTTGATGCCACAAAGCAAAGAGTAGAGCAGAAAAAGAGGTCTGGCCGATTGTTCTGCAGATTGGCATTAAAACAGGGACCAAACAGAAAAATACATCTATTGTCCTGCCAGGGTGTTTAACCTTTACAAAGATCAGGGGATGACACAGGAAATGACCTGGTCTGAACTCCAGGCATGGAAAAGCGGAGATGGCAGAGAGAAAAGGGAAAATAAAATTGGTTGGACAAAATAGGACTGTAAATACAGTTGTTGCTTGGAAATATCAAAACACTACTGTAGGCTGTTATTTGGACAACATAAAAAAACTACTGTAAATCTAGTTGTTTGGACAACATATCAAAAACAGTACTACAAGTGTTGCAGGTGTGCTTCAGCACCTTATTATTGATTTATTTGTATTATTTTTGTTCATGTGTATTATTATTTATTTTGCTTTAATCACGATATGATTTTGTATATTCACGCTGCACTATTATTTAATCACGATATGATTTTGTATATTCACTCTGCACTATTATTTAATCACGATATGATTTTGTATATTCACTCTGCACTATTATTTAATCACGATATGATTTTGTATATTCACTCTGCACTATTATTTAATCACGATATGATTTTGTATATTCACTCTGCACTATTATTTAATCACAATATGATTTTGTATATTCACTCTGCACTATTATTTAATCACGATATGATTTTGTATATTCACTCTGCACTATTATTTAATCACGATATGATTTTGTATATTCACTCTGCACTATTATTTAATCACAATATGATTTTGTATATTCACTCTGCACTATTATTTAATCACAATATGATTTTGTATATTCACTCTGCACTATTATTTAATCACGATATGATTTTGTATATTCACTCTGCACTATTATTTAATCACGATATGATTTTGTATATTCACTCTGCACTATTATTTAATCACGATATGATTTTGTATATTCACTCTGCACTATTATTTAATCACGATATGATTTTGTATATTCACTCTGCACTATTATTTAATCACGATATGATTTTGTATATTCACTCTGCACTATTATTTAATCACAATATGATTTTGTATATTCACTCTGCACTATTATTTAATCACGATATGATTTTGTATATTCACTCTGCACTATTATTTAATCACGATATGATTTTGTATATTCACTCTGCACTATTATTTAATCACAATATGATTTTGTATATTCACTCTGCACTATTATTTAATCACGATATGATTTTGTATATTCACTCTGCACTATTATTTAATCACGATATGATTTTGTATATTCACTCTGCACTATTATTTAATCACGATATGATTTTGTATATTCACTCTGCACTATTATTTAATCACGATATGATTTTGTATATTCACTCTGCACTATTATTTAATCACGATATGATTTTGTATATTCACTCTGCACTATTATTTAATCACAATATGATTTTGTATATTCACTCTGCACTATTATTTAATCACGATATGATTTTGTATATTCACTCTGCACTATTATTTAATCACGATATGATTTTGTATATTCACTCTGCACTATTATTTAATCACGATATGATTTTGTATATTCACTCTGCACTATTATTTAATCACAATATGATTTTGTATATTCACTCTGCACTATTATTTAATCACGATATGATTTTGTATATTCACTCTGCACTATTATTTAATCACGATATGATTTTGTATATTCACTCTGCACTATTATTTAATCACGATATGATTTTGTATATTCACTCTGCACTATTATTTAATCACAATATGATTTTGTATATTCACTCTGCACTATTATTTAATCACAATATGATTTTGTATATTCACTCTGCACTATTATTTAATCACAATATGATTTTGTATATTCACTCTGCACTATTATTTAATCACGATATGATTTTGTATATTCACTCTGCACTATTATTTAATCACAATATGATTTTGTATATTCACTCTGCACTATTATTTAATCACAATATGATTTTGTATATTCACTCTGCACTATTATTTAATCACGATATGATTTTGTATATTCACTCTGCACTATTATTTAATCACGATATGATTTTGTATATTCACTCTGCACTATTATTTAATCACGATATGATTTTGTATATTCACTCTGCACTATTATTTAATCACGATATGATTTTGTATATTCACTCTGCACTATTATTTAATCACGATATGATTTTGTATATTCACTCTGCACTATTATTTAATCACAATATGATTTTGTATATTCACTCTGCACTATTATTTAATCACGATATGATTTTGTATATTCACTCTGCACTATTATTTAATCACGATATGATTTTGTATATTCACTCTGCACTATTATTTAATCACAATATGATTTTGTATATTCACTCTGCACTATTATTTAATCACAATATGATTTTGTATATTCACTCTGCACTATTATTTAATCACGATATGATTTTGTATATTCACTCTGCACTATTATTTAATCACGATATGATTTTGTATATTCACTCTGCACTATTATTTAATCACAATATGATTTTGTATATTCACTCTGCACTATTATTTAATCACAATATGATTTTGTATATTCACTCTGCACTATTATTTATAGAACGCCTCTGTGTCCAGCCGACACCCCTCCCTCTAGAGCTGTTGCAGCCTGCTTGAGTTCACACTGCTTCAGGACACTGAGAAGCGGGATCCTGGATATTTGAATTGTTTTAAACTATTGCTATTCTGTTCATTCTTGTTGCTGTTTATATAGCTGTATTACTTCTATTGCTACTGCTAACATTGCTGCTATTGATACAACTATAATTTTGAATACTATTGCTATAGTTACTGTTACCTTTGCTGTTATTGAATTAGCTATTACTTTTATTGTTAATTGCATATGCAGGGATGGTCCATTTCAGGTTTTACTAACTGCAGGCCCTTGTATAAACTGTACTGAAGAAGTCTGCAGGTCAGAAAACCCAAAATGGCTGCTACTGCTATACAATGGGAGTCTTATTCCACCCCTGCTTATGTGCTTAGCCATTTTAATAGTGTGTTTTTGCATAGTTAAATTTGATTGCTTTTAATAGTTTTAGTATACAATTAATTGTATTCTAAAAATTAATTGTACAATTAATAATTAAACCTCCTTTTGATAATTACTTTGTCTGGCTTCCTTGTCTGCGTTACCAAGGTGTTGTTACCCCAGAATCTCCAACTTATAACTCACCCCAGTGACACACACAACATAAATATAGTTGCTGCTTGGACATATCAAAATACTGTATTGTAAATAAATCTTTAGGTTACATTTAAATCTATTAATGTTACACATGGTTTATTCTTTAACTCCTAATAATAAGCATTACAGTTTAACCAGCTTGGTTGTTGTACAATTATAATGCATTCATTTAAAAGTAAACGCACGTGCTCTCTCACTCACAGATAGATTTACAAAACAAGTACACATGGAGATTCTACAGAAGTGACTGGAAAGTTATTGAATTTGCAGGTTTGCTTATTTAAGGTCACACAGAGATAGTGATCAAGTGGGAACTCTTTCAAGTGTTTTCTGTTATTTTAATTTTACATTTTACAAAAGCAGACTCTGAAAAGTTGTCTTTGCAGACTGATTGTCTACAAATATTCCATAAACTCTCACAGGTTATTCCAAGTTGACCAACCGTGAAACTAGATATATAAATAATATGCAATGTGTGTTCTTCATGTAATCCCAGACAGACTCGATGATGTTGAGATCAGGGCTCTGTGGGGGCCATACCATCACTTCCAGGACTCCTTGTTCTTCTTTACGCTGAAGATAGTTCTTAATGACTTTCACTGTATGTTTGGGGTCGTTGTCATGCTGCAGAATAAATTTGGGGCCAATCAGATGCCTCCCTGATGGTATTGCATGATGGATAAGTATCTGCCTGTACTTCTCAGCATTGAGGAGACCATTAATTCTGACCAAATCCCCAACTCCATTTGCAGAAATGCAGCCCCAAACTTGCAAGGAACCTCCACCATGCTTCACTGTTGCCTGCAGACACTCATTCGTGTACCGCTCTCCAGCCCTTCGGCGAACAAACTGCCTTCTGCTACAGCCAAATATTTCAAATTTTGACTCATCAGTCCAGAGCACCTGCTGCCATTTTTCTGCACCCCAGTTCCTGTGTTTTCGTGCATAGTTGAGTCGCTTGGCCTTGTTTCCACGTCGGAGGTATGGCTTTTTGGCCGCAAGTCTTCCATGAAGGCCACTTCTGACCAGACTTCTCCGGACAGTAGATGGGGGTACCAGGGTCCCACTGTTTTCTGCCAAGTCTGAGCTGATGGCACTGCTGGACATCTTCCGATTGCGAAGGGAAGTAAGCATGATGTGTCTTTCATCTGCTGCAGTAAGTTTCCTTGGCCGACCACTGCGTCTACGGTCCTCAACGTTGCCTGTTTCTTTGTGCTTCTTCAAAAGAGCTTGGACAGCACATCTTCAAACCCCTGTCTGCCTTGAAATTTCTGCCTGGGAGAGACCTTGCTGATGCAGTATAACTACCTTGTGTCTTGTTGCTGTGCTCAGTCTTGCCATGGTGTATGACTTTTGACAGTAAACTGTCTTCAGCAACCTCACCTTGTTAGCTGAGTTTGGCTGTTCCTCACCCAGTTTTATTCCTCCTACACAGCTGTTTCTGTTTCAGTTAATGATTGTGTTTCAACCTACATATTGAATTGATGATCATCAGCACCTGTTTGGTATAATTGTTTAATCATATACCTGACTATATGCCTACAAAATCCCTGACTTTGTCAAGTGTACCTAGAAGAACTGATGCTGTTTTGAAGGCAAAGGGTGGTCACACCAAATATGGATTTGATTTAGATTTTTCTTCTGTTCACTCACTTTGCATTTAGTTAATTGATAAATATAATCTATTAACATGTCTATTTTTGAAAGCATTCTTACTTTACAGCATTTTTTCACACCTGCCTAAAACTTTTGCACAGTACTGTATATATATATATATATATATATATATATATATATATATATATATATATATATATATATATATATTTTAATGCATTATGTTGTTGCTTTTTATATTTTATATATTTTGTTTAAAGTTTTATACTGTAAATACCTTAATTTTAAGTTTATTTAGCAGACGCCTTTATCAGCTGCAGAGTCACTTACAACTACGTCTCACCCGAAAGACGGAGCACAAGGAGGTTAAGTGACTTGCTCAGGGTCACGCAATGAGTCAGTGGCTGAGGTGGGATTTGAACCGGGGACCTCCTGGTTACAAGCCCATTTCTTTAACCACTGGATCACACAGCCTCCTATATACATCAAAATACATTAAAACCATGAACCAGCAATGTGGTGCAATAACTGAACACCCTTCTCTCAGCTCAGATCTACAGAGTCTCTCTCTCAAATTAACTACCAGGAGGGATTTATAGCAGGCTACCTAGCTCGGCTCCTACCCCCTGGAACAATCTAAACTAATAAATTGAATCTTTTAGAATAAACAGTCTTAATTTTACAAACATTTTCAGAAGCTGTTTATTCCGATAGCAAAGTTAAAAAACACGTTTTCCCTTTTTTATTTTCCAAGGTCAAAACCTCCCCCTATACTTGTGAAGGTGTGCTTGCCCGGCCCTTTAATAACCTGGGGCTCCCGGCCACGCCCTCCCCAAGATGGGCACCCGCATGCACAAACCTCCCTTACAACTTTACAGGTAAATAAATACATTTCTACTTTTAGCTTTACCTCGTTACACATATCGCTATTCCTGTTTTTTAAACAACAGGCCTTTTTGTTTACAAGTAAAATGGTAATGGTAAGTTTTTCTTTTTGGTTTCTTTTTCAGCGATGCAGGCAGCCACAGTTCATATATCTCTATGTGTAGAGTGGCAGCCTGGCATTGAATGGCAGAGAACGGTGTGGCACTGGATCAAAGGCAAACCTACCAGTGTGCTGTAATAGTAGACTTGTGTGCAGATAGCTTCCTTATTGGCATGACTGTAGAGTCGAAGACAATCGCTGCAGGGTACAAGCAGCAGGTCTATTATTCAGTAGCTACTGTACATCCTTCTCTGTACTACAGTGACTCTGTCCTGATGTTGACAGTTAAAAATGTTCTATACTTGATATGAATAACAACCATACCATAATATTTTTGGTTTTGCGTTTGGATTTTGCACTTGTGTTCTGACTGTCAACAAACACATTTAAATAGTAAGGTTTCACTTTCAGGACAGTAAAAACAGTAAAGTGACCATGACTTTCTGGGTGGATTGCTTGCATTTGATATATCAAAGACCAGCTGGGGCTCCTCCCCCTGCTCTATTCTCTAACACTCCTGTGAACACTGGCACCAGCTCCAAGAGGAGTTAGATAGTGTACTGCAAAGAGAGCACAGTGCACTGAAACCAGAATCACAGCATGCAGAGGCGCTGCTGCACCTGGCACAGACCACGTTGTAACAGCGTGCACTCTGCTGCTTGCTGAAAACCTTTCTGCATCAAACAAACTAGCAAAAGGAGGCATTACTGCCCCCGTTCTTATAGCAAGAAACAACCAGCCCTGGTACCCCCCCACCAATGAGAGTCATATGTCCATGAGGATTATACGGAAAAGGAAATCCATTCAGGATTTCTTCGGCGTCACTAAATGCAGGAAAGTTTGTTATTTAACATAAAGCGCATGCTTTGCAAGTTTCATTTTTTTTTTTTTTTTTTTTTAAACCAAAAGAAAGTTCTCTTTAAAAAAAAAAATTTAAATAAAAAAAAAAAACCTGCATCTGGCTATAACGTGAAGCTGGTGCACAGTACACAGAATTAGTTCAAATGTGGACATGTCACTCTACCTGCACGGTTCTCTCAGAGACTCACCTGTGTTCCATCTCTGTTTAATAACAAAGACTTTACGTTGTCTGTGTGTCCTTTCAGCTTCATTAGCTTTGCACAGGTCCGTGGGTCCCACACTCGCAGAACCTGTTGTTTCAGCAAGCAAGAGATCAATGTAAATGTACAACACTCTATGTTCTTTACACATACTGTACGCAAGGGTTATCTTTGTATAACACTATGTAATACTCCTGCTTAAGGCTGTATTTTTGTCATGGTTATTACAGATTTCACGATTTCTGTGAAATGTATACAATATGTAGTTTCCTGTGAAAATCCCCATTTCTGAAAGAATAGTGTCTACATGTCTACATATTCTTTAGCACTTAAAAATAAATACAGCAAACGTTTCCCTGATTGATGCACTTCCTGTACACTGCATTTGGAACCTGGCAGCCGGTTTAGTTTGCTTCCGGTAAATGACTGAACACACTGCATAGAGCTGCACGATTTATTTAAAATGTCTTCAACGAAAACTAAACCAGCTGCATCAAAATGACATTGTTTTTAACAGAAATATTTCCAAACAGGATTACTGCCAACACTGTTTGACAATTTAGGTTTTAAATCAGGTAGGGGCGACTCCCTGTTCGGGCAATTCCTGACCAGGTCTTTGTTCCAACCATGTTCTCAATCGTTTAACTAAATTAATTAAAATGTCCATTCAGGTCCTAAACTAAATGTATTATACCTGTTAAACCTGGTCTATAATGTCTAATGCCAGTTTAGAAGAAGCTGAAAAGAAACCAACCTTCTCTGTGGACCCAGAAACGATTACTGTTCCCATCTGATTCATGGCAAGACTGTAGATGGAGTCCTTGTTCCCACTCAGGGAGGAAGCTGTTTCGTGACAGAGCAGTCAAGAGAGTTAGCAGTCAGGGTCTACGAGAATGTCAAGAGAGTTAACAGTGAGGATCTACCAGAATGGGACGGGGGCTGAGTAAACCTCTTCAGGGAGGAAGCTGTTTTGTGACAGAGCAGTCAAGAGAGTTAGCAGTGAGGATCTGTTTGGGTCTACGAGAACGGGACGGGGCTTAGTAAACTTCTTTGGCAAAAACTCAGTGGTTGGCACAGTTTGGGCTAAAGACATTTATGAAAGAGCAACTCCAGAACCTAGGCCATCTAAATAATGCTGCTTACTTTTACAGAAGATTCATTTTCGTATTTGTTAAATTGTGCTTGCAGCACAGAACATAAAAACATTTACACATATATACACGCACATACAGACACTGGATATATTAATAGCACTTTTTTTTTTTTTTTTTTTTAATATGGGGTTGGAAATCTTATTCAGCGGATACATTTCTGTGAAATTGCTTTGCTATTGCCCTAGGAGACCCAATTTTGATGAAATGTCGCTTCGGTGAAAACAACAATGAAGCCATTTGTCACATTTCTGGCCGACACCTGGCGGGAGTGCAGGCGTAGAAACTAGGGTGATGACATGGTACCAGATTCACTTCATAAGGCATAGTCTAATTGAGCCCTATTTCGACACCTAGCACCCCATCATCAGGGGTTAGTGACCTCTGCCTTAGCCTTAATGCCCTGGGATCAATACTGGGTCCTTATAGCAGACATCACAAACCCACCAAAGATATACTTCAAAAAAATAAAATAAAGAATACTGTGTGCATAATGCCTGCAAAGTAATTTCCCTACTACCTATAACACTGACTTAGAAAAGTAAAATGCTTCATCACATCAAAACAACATTTGATTATTAATACCACTCGAAAACAGGAACAACCTTTTATAACTGCGATTTCTCACAAAAAGCTTTTTGATAACACCCAGACTAAAAACTCACACCGCTTACATCAATTTGCTTTGATCTGCAATTTTATAAAACAAAGACACAGTAGGGGATACCGGTAGCTGTAAGAGGGTCAACAAGGGGCATTAAAAGGTCAGCAGTTCTTACTAACAATAGAGGTACAACGCACTAATCTGCATCAGGATTTCATTGCAAGGGTACAGTTTACATGCATCATGTGTAGGCATGCTAAGCATACTGAAGCTCTGAAGGTGGATGGTCTATATAAGCAATGGCTTTACTTGAATCTAAACGATGCATTTTAATTGGTGGATTATTCCCCCCCAAGATACTTACTGGTGACCGTGTTGTTTGAGGCAGTCAGTGCTGTGAGGGTGTTTACATCCCAAAGGAATATCTGTCTGTCCAGCCCTGCCGATGCCACCACCTCTTTATCTTTTGCATATGCCAACGCTTTCACATAGTCCTGAGCAACGAAAACAAGACCAGAGGTATATGCTTATATATAAATCACATATAATATATATATATATATATATATATATATATATATATATAGACACACACACACACACATTATATATATATATATATATATATATATATATATATATATATATATATATATATATATATATATATAGACACACACACGCACACATTATATATATATATATATATATATATATATATATATATATATATATATATATATATATAGACACACACACGCACACACACAGTATATATAGTATAGTTTACCTTATGTGTCCGCAACGTTGACATGCAAAATCCTTTGTGTGCATTCCAGACTTTGACAGTGGTGTCTGATGAAGCGGATATTACTACAAAACAAATAGGAATAAAACAAGGTCTCAAGGCAATAACATTCAATTCAAATGTATTCGAAGGTTACTTGGGCAGGTCCACTGGTGGGTTTTGTACCTTACCCTTATAAAAGTTTAGCAAAAGTAAAAGCACAGCAAAGTGTAATAACTAGGGGTCTACCTAAATCGCGATTTCGCAGAAATCAGGAAATTGAGGGGTCACTGCGAAATTCATCTCTTTTAGAGGCCATGCATACCAAACAAGTACAGAGAGAAAAAAAAAAGAAACTACTGCACAACGCAAACTACGCGTCTTCCTTCTGTAGAGAGGCTTTTTTTATTCCTTCACCGTCCCGTGTGCATTGCACAGGTAAAAAAAAAAAAAATAACTTCCTTAGACAAATAACATTTATAAAAAAATACTCCAAAGCGGTTAACGTTCTTGTTTACTGTTCAAATGACAATGATGTTTTAATCAGCCTATCAGTGCGTCTGTACTGGCTTTTCTGTGACCTGTGCTGTACAGTAAGGGGTGGGACAGAGTCAGTGCTGCATTGTTTTGATTTAGGTTGCTAAAATCTAGTTTTCAGCATTGGAGGTAAAATACCAGAAATGGATGACAAAGCAAAAAAAGCAAAGTATATTTCGGCTGATGATTGTGTCAAGATATTTTCCAAAGAAACTGTACATGCACACTGAGGTAACTGTTTTGCACATCATGTAATGTGTCTTTGGAGAAAATACGATCAGTCGCTATTTAGCTTCAGAATCACACATTAAACAAAAAGCTAATACAGAGGCTGCTGAACAGAACGTAAAATAAACAGCTTTCAGAAAACAAACTGCTGAGTCAGCCCAGACAAAAAGTATTCCTGTCTGCTGTATACTACAGGTATGATCTACAGGTATCAGCCACCTCGCTTCAAACAGCCTGCTGATTACTTTTTAAACGCAGTTAGAATTTTAGACCAGAATAGGCATGTTTTCTTTGTTGACTCGGTACTAATAAAATTAATTATTGCAATGGATTATTAGAGCCCTTGGTGCACAGTGCAACCTGAATGAACTGTTATTCAAAGTAACTAAACATGTGTGACTGCTTCATACAGGGGGCTGCCTAGTCAAGGTGCTTCTGCCATCCCTCAGTCTAGATGACCCTAAATAAATAAACTCTATTGTTATTGTTGTTATTATACTGTCCATGCAAATGCTTTCAGAGTAAACACACCATATTATATTACCAACAGGTACAGCATATACTACTAGAACACTGTTTAGATACATTCAAAGGGTGAAATACTTACAAGTCTTTCCATTACAACAAAGTACGATGTCATTGACCCAGTCTGTGTGATGTTCCATTGATGCTATGTAGGGGTCTTGCTGCAATTTAAAAAAAATAAAAGTGTTACCAACCATAAAAAAGTGCTCCCAACCATATTATACTTAAATAACCACACTGACGTTAGCAATTACCAGTTTGATCCAGCTAAGCACTGTGTGTACTTCTGAAATCTAGCAGTTTACAGTTTTTATACATTTTACTTCATTATACATCGTAGTCATCCATCAATCAAATTATTTTTATGTAGCGCCTTTCATGGCAAAGACATCTCCAAGTGTTTCACAATAAAAAATAAATAAATAAAATAAAGGTCTGTGAAACAAGACCAAACAATAAAAGAATACAAGTCAGATAAAAGTCGCCGCCCAGCTGAAAAACCCAGAGCCGCCTGTCTTGCAGATGCTACTGTGCCTTTAATGATAAGGAATGATTGGGCTGCTAGCAGACTCGATCACTTGCGTGCGCTGGGTAATATATATATATATATATATATATATATATGAACCACATGACAGCTGTGTTAGCGCTACATTTAACCAATCAGAGAGTTAAAGGGGTGGGTTTTCCATTTTAAGCACTTAGAGAGGCTGGAACGTTAATGACTGCTGAAAAAATAAATTTAAGCAAAAATAGTGAATGAATGTGGAAATTACCAAATCGAAATGGATGATGAAAAAGAAAATGAAAAAGAGCAGCTTACAGTCAACGAAGAGCAACTTGTAGAAAGCGAATATGACATGTGGGGAAAACAATGGAAAAGGCTTTTTTACAGCAAGGAACTGAGTGGCATGATGTGCAAGCTCTGCCAGAAACACAAAAGGATCAGGGGTTAAATGGAGCAGTGTAGCCTGGATACAAATCAGGGTGTTCATTATAACGCTGAATGTTTGGATGCTGCACACGGACTGGCTGTTGGAGTTTTTTTTACCATGCAGTTAAATCGTACAATGCATGGCAGAACATATTATTGCCGAAGCACAGTTCGACTAATAAATTATCAATACAAGACATATTAAACTTGGAATAAACATATACATTCAGGGCTTGAATTTCAGCGCAGGATCGCGGGAATCACGCATTTTCCAAGTTGCTCCCGCATATCTGCAACTTTCAGTGCGGGAAAATCCTGCAGAGATATTTTAAGACATCAAACTACTGTATTTCCCACACTGAAAGTTGCAGATATGCGAGAGCAACTTGGATAATGCACGTTTCCATGACAATGACTATTCGTTTTATAAGCAAGATAACCAGAACTGAACACAATATTCTATACACACACATATACATTATATATATATACACACACACACACACACACAGTGCCTTGCAAAAGTATTCAGACCCCTGACCAATTCTCTCATATTACTGAATTACAAATGGTACATTGAAATTTCGTTCTGTTTGATATTTTATTTTAAAACACTGAAACTCAAAATCAATTATTGTAAGGTGACACTGGTTTCATGTTGGGAAATATATTTAAGAAAAATAAAAAACTGAAATATCTTGCTTGCATAAGTATTCAACCCCTGTGCTGTGGAAGCTCCCAGTTTACACCGATGAAAGAAATTGCCCAACAAGGACACAATTACCTTACCATTGGCCTCCACCTGTGAACCATTAAAGTTGCTGTCACATTTTCTGGATAAAAACCCCACTGTTGAAGGATCATTGGTCAGGCTGTGAATCTGAAGGAAAATGAAGACCGAAGAGCATTCTACAGAAGTTAGAGATAGAGATAAAGTAATACAAATGCATAGATTAGGGAAAGGGTACAAAATAATATCCCAGTGAGCACAGCTGGATCAATAATCAGGAAGTGGAAGCTGCATCACACCACCCAGGCACTGCCAAGAAAAGGCCGTCCCTCAAAACTCAGCCCTCAAACAAGAAGGAGACTTGTGAGAGAAGCCACAGAGAGGCCAACAATCACTTTGAAGGAGCTACAGAGTTCAGTGGCTGGGAGTGGAGTAATGGTGCACCAGTCAACCATATCAAGAGCTTTGCATAACACTGGCCTGTATGGGAGGGTGGCAAGAAAGAAGCCGTTACTCAAAAAGTACCATCTGAAAGCACGTCTGGAGTTTGCCAGAAAACATGAGAGTGACCCAGCTGTGATGTGGGAAAAGGTTTTGTGGTCAGATGAGACCAAGATAGAGCTTTTTGGCCAAAACTCAAAGCGCTATGTGTGGCGCAAACCCAACACTGCCCATGCCTCAAGACACACCATCCCTACAGTGAAGTACGGTGGTGGCAGCATCATGCTGTGGGGATGCTTCTCATCAGCAGGGACTGGGCATCTTGTTAAAATTGAAGGAAGAATGGATGGAGCAAAATACAGGGAAATACTGCAAGAGAACCTGCTTCAGTCTGCTAAAAAACTGAAGCTTAGGAGGAAATTCACCTTTCAGCAGGACAATGATCCCAAGCACAAGGCCAAAGCAACATTGGAGTGGCTCAAGAACAAAAAGGTGAATGTCCTACAGTGGCCCAGTCAAAGTCCTGATCTCAATCCCATTGAGAATCTGTGGCAATATTTGAAAATTGCGGTCCACAAGCGTCGTCCAACCAAACTGAACAACCTGGAGCAAATCTGCCAAGAAGAATGGGCCAAAATCACTCCGACACTGTGTGCAAAGCTGGTACATACTTACCCCAAAAGACTTACAGCTGTTATTGCAGCGAAAGGTGGCTCTACCAAATATTAATGTGTGGGGGTTGAATACTTATGCAAGCAAGATATTTCAGTTTTTTATTTTTCTTAAAAATATTTCCCAACATGAAACCAATGTCACCTTACAATAATTGATTTTGAGTTTCAATGTTTTAAAATAAAATATCAAACAAAACGAAATTTCAGTGTACCATTTGTAATTCAGTAATATGAGAGAATTGGTCAGGGGTCTGAATACTTTTGCAAGGCACTGTAATTTTTATATATATATATATATATATATATATATATATATATATATACACACACATACACACACACACACACGCACAGTACTGTGCAAAAGTTTTAGGCAGGTGTGAAAAAATGCTGTAAAGTAAGAATGCTTTCAAAAATAGACATGTTAATAGATTATATTTATCAATTAACTAAATGCAAAGTGAGTGCACAGAAGAAAAATCTAAATCAAATCAATATTTGGTGTGACCACCCTTTGCCTTCAAAACAGCATCAATTCTTCTAGGTACACTTGCACAAAGTCAGGGATTTTGTAGGCATATAGTCAGGTGTATGATTAAACAATTATACCAAACAGGTGCTAATGATCATCAATTCAATATGTAGGTTGAAAAACAATCATGAACTGAAACAGAAACAGCTGTGTAGAAGGAATAAAACTGGGTGAGGAACAGCCAAACTCAGCTAACAAGGTGAGGTTGCTGAAGACAGTTTACTGTCAAAAATCATACACCATGGCAAGACAGCACAGCAACAAGACACAAGGTAGTTATACTGCATCAGCAAGGTCTCTCCCAGGCAGAAATTTCAAGGCAGACAGGGGTTTCCAGATGTGCTGTCCAAGCTCTTTTGAAGAAGCACAAAGAAACAGGTCGGCCAAGGAAACTTACTGCAGCAGATGAAAGACACATCATGCTTACTTCCCTTCGCAATCGGAAGATGTCCAGCAGTGCCATCAGCTCAGACTTGGCAGAAAACAAACTTGGCAGACCCTGGTACCCCCATCTACTGTCCGGAGAAGTCTGGTCAGAAGTGGCCTTCATGGAAGACATGCGGCCAAAAAGCCAAACCTCCGACGTGGAAACAAGGCCAAGCGACTCAACTATGCACGAAAACACAGGAACTGGGGTGCAGAAAAATGGCAGCAGGTGCTCTGGACTGATGAGTCAAAATTTGAAATATTTGGCTGTAGCAGAAGGCAGTTTGTTCGCCGAAGGGCTGGAGAGCGGTACACGAATGAGTGTCTGCAGGCAACAGTGAAGCATGGTGGAGGTTCCTTGCAAATTTGGGACTGCATTTCTGCAAATGGAGTTGGGGATGTGGTCAGAATTAATGGTCTCCTCAATGCTGAGAAGTACAGGCAGATACTTATCCATCATGCAATACCATCAGGGAGGCATCTGATTGGCCCCAAATTTATTCTGCAGCATGACAACGACTCCAAACATACAGCGAAAGTCATTAAGAACTATCTTCAGCATAAAGAAGAACAAGGAGTCCTGGAAGTGATGGTATGGCCCCCACAGAGCCCTAATCTCAACATCATCGAGTCTGACTGGGATTACATGAAGAGAGAGAAGCAACTGAGGCTGCCTAAATCCACAGAAGAACAGTGGTTAGTTCTCCAAGATGTTTGGGCCAACCTACCTGCCGAGTTCCTTCAAAAACTGTGTGCAAGTGTACCTAGAAGAATTGATGCTGTTTTGAAGGCAAAGGGTGGTCACACCAAATATTGATTTGATGTAGATTTTTCTTCTGTTCACTCACTTTGCATTTTGTTAATTGATAAATATAAACTATTAACATGTCTATTTTTGAAAGCATTCTTACTTTACAGCATTTTTTCACACCTGCCTAAAACTTTTGCACAGTACTGT
This sequence comes from Acipenser ruthenus, assembly GCF_902713425.1. Lineage (NCBI taxonomy): Eukaryota > Metazoa > Chordata > Actinopteri > Acipenseriformes > Acipenseridae > Acipenser > Acipenser ruthenus. Next base: position 106,260,437 of record NC_081192.1, on the reverse strand, counting down.
ATATATATATATATATATATATATATATATATATATATATATATATATATATATATATACCTACACACATATATATATATATATACATACACATACATACACATACACACACACACTTTTTCTTAAATGGTATCCGTTTTATAAGCGAGATAACACACTCCAGCGTTTAGGCGCTGTGTTGCATTAACATATGGCTTTATTGGTTGAAGGCAGTCACTCAGCTTTGCTTTGTGCCTCCAACCCAACTACAGCTGTATGTTTGTCTTATTATATATTTAAGGTAAGGCAATTTTATTTTTCCGTTAAAAAGGGCTCTCAGCTATTTTAGCAAAAGAGAAACTTGTTTTTCGTTTTTTGAAGACTTGGTATTTACAACTTCAGTGTTTTCAATTCAACAAAAGAGCATTAATACACACTATTTACAGCACTCCTCTTCACAACTATGGGAGTGATCAATAGACAGCTACAGTACCTTGTGCTGGTTCACACTCCAGATTCTGATGATGGAATCTCGGCCAGCAGTGAAGAGCCGGTTCAACGTGGGGTCCAGCTGCAGTGCGTTCACCCCATTGCGATTGTATTTCTCTACTTCATCCCGTATTACATAGGACACCTGCAGCAACACCACAGCAGTGCAGTGCAGTGGATTAGAAACACATTAGAGACAGAGGGAGCACGTCAAGCAACTCAAAAACATTCAGAGACAGAGGGAGCACGTCAAGCAACTCAAAAACATTCAGAGACAGAGGGAGCACGTCAAGCAACTCAAAAACATTCAGAGACAGAGGGAGCACGTCAAGCAACTTAAACATTCAGAGACAGAGGGAGCACGTCAAGCAACTCAAAAACATTCAGAGACAGAGGGAGCACGTCAAGCAACTTAAACATTCAGAGACAGAGGGAGCACGTCAAGCAACTTAAACATTCAGAGACAGAGGGAGCACGTCAAGCAACTTAAACATTCAGAGACAGAGGGAGCACGTCAAGCAACTCAAAAACATTCAGAGACAGAGGGAGCACGTCAAGCAACTTAAACATTCAGAGACAGAGGGAGCACGTCAACCAACTTAAAAACATGAGAGACAGCGGGAACACGTCAACCAACTTAGAAACATTCAGAGAGACACAGGGAACATGTCAAGCAACTCAAAAACATGAGAGACAGAGGGAACACGTCAACCAACTTAAAAACATTCAGAGAGACATTGGGTGGTTTTGATGTTGCTTTCATTTTATACAGTACTACCGTAGGAAACCAGTCTCAGGAACATGTATTAAAAAACATCACAAAGCTTCTTATTACAAACATGACAAACCACAAGCAAATATTTCTATTGCCTTTCTTACATCACTGGATATTAGCACATATCAAATGGCAACGTTTGCAAAAAAGAAGAAAAAATACATGGATAGAGTTGATGGATAGAGCCTGCACACTTGTGCAATGTATTGGGACAAGCAAAAGGCATGCTACTGTACAGCGGCTCAAATCACTAAACCTTCAGATGCTCAAACAATGCATGCTGGGAGATATGCATGGTGGGCTCTTAAAGACATTCTCTAATCTTGTAGCCAGTCAGTGTAGGGCAACAGTACTTTAAACATTAACATTTCATCAGGTATTTTAACAGAGACCCGGTCTGACCCAGGATGATTTATGTCTGAATTACAGTCCTAATTGGTTGACTATGCAAAGTAAAAAAACACTTCATGATTATACTAATGATTACTCGCCTCTACAGAGTCTGAAATGATTATACTAATGATTACTCGCCTCTACAGAGTCTGAAATGTATGCCTGACATTATGGACCTGCCCTTAAGGCATTTTAACAGAGACCCGGTGTCACTGTGGGTTTGCATTTACAGTTGCTGCGTTTAATGTAAAAGCAGGGTCAATGTAACCACAACAGTGCTGCAATTATTTACATTATATTTAGCACTCCCCAAATAGAAAATAAATAAATCCACATTGCAAGGCCTAGAACAAACAGGGTTTCCTTAATCCTCCATCGGAAGGACCATTTTTATCTGCACTTACAAAAATAACTGCCATGTAGGTTAATCCTTCATTCTAAATAACCTTCAACAAGCACCAAAAAAGACTGTACGCATCCCCAAATTGTACTTTTTGTGAACTTACAGCAGATGACCATATATTCTACCTTAGTCTAACTTCCGATTCATGCATTAAACCAATGTTCTACAAAACATGGATTCAGAGGTCTTTTCTCGCACTGAATGCAACCATACATACACAAATAGCATGCTATTCATTTAAATGTTTAATTTCACAGCGGGCTTGCTATTTATTAATAGCCAACTGACTCCACATTCTGAACATTGCAAAACTATACAACTTTATCCAATTAAATATGCAGCATTTCCCTGTAATCACGGACGACCTGAAAATAGAGGAATCTGTGAAGTACCGGTAATTGCATTATATGAATAAAACGTTTAATATGAAAAGTGAAATGTTTCGCGGTCCAGGGGAGTTATTCCACAACAGAAGCCTTATAATTGTTGTATTTTTACAGAAACCGTAATGAAGTGTTTACTGTATTGTACCAGGTACTTGCGAATATATGCAATACTACAGCAGCATTGCACATCATACAAACCTTACTAAATATGAACTGATCACGGTAAGAGGAAACGGACGCAGTAAATAACGCTTGCCAAAATGAAAAGAACACAACATGCTGATGGCTGATGTTTTGTCATAGATTTGCACACGACTTAATTCTATCTAAACACGGTTGCCGTTCTACGACTGCATGACCTACACACTACAGTTTTTTTAAAAAAACAGGACCCCGGCCCTTTTGCAATTCAGCTTAATTTTGTCTCTTTTTATTTTACACATTTGAAATCCAGTTTGTTAACTTAGTGGTCGGGCAGTGATATTAGCTCTTGTCCGCTTTACAGATGTACTTATATGACCGATCCAACCCAGACGAACAAACACCAGGGAGAGAGACCAGCATTGGAACCTGTCCCCTCGCAGCACTGCGCTGTGTCAAGTGGACCCCACGCTTCAGCTGTACATCATCTGTCCTCGATACTACCACACAGGGTCAGGTGTGAGGCAGCATCGTGCCCCTGTGCCCGCACTCCTATCTGGGGTTATCGTTAATACTGTACATTTACCTGGACTTTCCTCCGCCCAGCCGCATTCTGCCTGTGATGAGCCGCCATCTTACATGTTGACAGCGCGACGTCACTTCCACGGAAAGACGACAGCATAAACTTCCGGAAGCTACTGTCAGTCAAATGCTGACGGCAAAGGTGCTGCAGCAACCGAGATCTCAAATCACGGGCCAGTCAAATTTATAAGTCAAGGGCGGGAAGAAAGGAAGCAAAAGACAAGACGAGAGTGTGTTTATGAGGAAGCAAGGTTTTTTTTTTTTTTTTTAATATAAGGATAATTAATATTATTGTAAGCCCCGCTGAAGCGGGATGGTTTACTGCATATTAATGTTGCAATGATTGTATTAACGTAACGGAATGGGTGTGTAAGTTCGTGAAGTGTTATTTTTCCAGATAAGATCAAAATCTTTTAATTAATTATTATTATTTTTTAATTATGTACGGAAATGTATTTACGCACGAAAGTAAATACTAAGGCTGAATTGCATACGAATATTTTCCATTTTTCTTAAACCAATATGTATTATCTAATTTCCCTAAAACACCACCAACATTAATGCAGCTGCGTTAGACGATAAACAAAACTTGTATTAGTCCTCATTATTTAATTCTCACACAAAACAAATGCTTTCGTTTATAGGACCAAAGGTGTATTTTCGATTGTAAAGGGTGTAAATCGAATCAGAAATGCTGATTACATATTTAAGGTATAGCCTAAAACTTGATTTTTCAGTACATCCATACGAAGGCTGTCATGGCCAGTAACGTGTGCAAAATTATACAATGGAGCAACATGTTTATTTCATAGAGTGTATGAAAGATTGTATTGAAACTGTATAGGTTGGCCGAACGGATTCCACAGCAATTCTGCAGCGCACAACTGCATGGAATAGGGACTACACTTGTGAGCAGATTGAATGCTGCCTTCCCTGAGAGACGGACAGGTACAGCAGCAAATTACAAAAAAAAAAACATGTGTGGAAGAGGCTGAAAGTAGAGACATTGGAAAGCTGTGCTGGAATTATTTATTTATTATATATTTTTATATAAAATAGGCCTAAGTTAAGTTTAATACGTTGAATTAGAATGAAACTTGAAATGTGCAACTGTTTAAAAGCTGAAAACAAGTAAAAAGGTCTAATTAAGCAAATAATCAGTTTAATTAAGGGTCTAGTTAAGCAACTGAGAGCCAACCCTGGTCCCCAGGACCAGGGTTGGGAACCAGCAGAAACGGGGTCCCCAGGACCAGGGTTGGGAACCAGCAGAGACGGGGTCCCTAGGACCAGGGCTGGGAACTAGCAGAGACAGGGTCCCCAGGACCAGGGCTGGGAACCAGCAGAGACGGGGTCCCCAGGACCAGGGTTGGGACCCAGCAGAGACGGTGTCCCCAGGACCAGGGCTGGGACCCAGCAGAGACGGGGTCCCCAGGACCAGGGCTGGGACCCAGCAGAGACGGGGTCCCCAGGACCAGGGCTGGGAACCAGCAGAGACGGGGTCCCCAGGACCAGGGCTGGGAACCAGCAGAGACGGGGTCCCCATGACCAGGGCTGGGAACCAGCAGAGACGGGATCCCCAGGACCAGGGTTGGGAACCAGCAGAGACGGGGTCCCCAGGACCAGGGTTGGGAACCACTGCTGTAGAGGGCAAAAGCAGTTACTTTGGCTTCGTTTCCATTCAGAACATTTTTAGTACGCAGCTGGGGACTATCTTGAGCTGCTTAGTTCGTTGCAATTGGTATTAACTTGCGTACTGGTTTAGTACCGTCCTCCGTACTAACCATGGAATCATCCCCAGTTAGTACCGTCCTCCGTACTAATCACGGGATCATCCCCAGTTAGTACCGTCCTCCGTACTAACCACTGGATCATCCCCAGTTAGTACCGTCCTCCGTACTAACCACTGGATCATCCCCAGTTAGTACCGTCCTCCGCACTAACCACGGGATCATCCCCAGTTAGTACCGTCCTCCTCACTAACCACGGGATCATCCCCAGTTAGTACTGTCCTCTGCACTAACCACGGGATCATCCCCAGTTAGTACCGTCCTCTGTACTAACCACGGGATCATCCCCAGTTAGTACCGTCCTCTGTACTAACCACGGGATCATCCCCAGTTAGTACCGTCCTCCGCACTAACCATGGGAGGATCCCCAGTTAGTACCATCCTCCGTACTAACCACAGGATCATTCCCAGTTACTACCGTCCTCTGTACTAACCACGGGATGATCCCCAGTTAGGACCGTCCTCCGCACTAACCACGGGATCATCCCCAGTTAGTACCATCCTCCGTACTAACAACGGGATCATCCCCAGTTAATACCGTCCTCCGTACTAACCACGGGATCATTCCCAGTTAGTACCGTCCTCTGTACTAACCACGGGATCATCCCCAGTTAGTACCGTCCTCCTCACTAACCACGGGATCATCCCCAGTTAGTACCGTCCTCTGTACTAACCACGGGATCATCCCCAGTTAGTACCGTCCTCTGTACTAACCACGGGATGATCCCCAGTTAGTACCGTCCTCCGCACTAACCACGGGATGATCCCCAGTTAGTACCATCCTCCGTACTAACCACAGGATCATTCCCAGTTACTACCGTCCTCTGTACTAACCACGGGATCATCCCCAGTTAGTACGCTCCATTTAGTTTGTTGCAATTGACCCACTGAGTCTGCTGGTTTTCATTCCAACTGAGCTCTCAATTACTTAACTATGCCCTTAATTGAACTGATAATTTGCATAACTAGACCTTTTTACTTGTTTTCAGCTCCTAAACAGTTGCAGATTTCAAGTGCTCTATAACACGTTAAAAGTAACTTGAACTCTGCAACTGTTTAAGAGCTGAAAACAATTAAAAAGGTCTAATTAAGCATCAGTTCAATTAAGGGTCTAGTTAAGTAATTGAGAGCTCTCCCCTGGACCAGGGTTGGGAACCACTTATCTAGTGCACAGGAAAACAAAGCTAGCTATGTAAAGAGGTGAATCATAATATTACTTCTGTAAAGATGCCGTTGGCTGATGTTGTTACTGTACATGTTTGCCAAGCCACAAGAATTGAGGGAGCTGCTCCTGAACTCAGATGAAAGAACCTTCTTCACATAGAGTACTTAGCAAACAATGGAAACAACACAACAAAGGACCATACAGAATCATTGCAAACAAAAAATAAAAATACATTTAAAGTTACTTTCTGTGTATGTCTTAAAACTTTGTTTTTAATACCCATTATACATATTCAAAGCTTTCTTACACTACTGCTGTTTAACTGTAATACCTTTTTCCACAATAAAAAAGTTTCAGAGTGGGGACTAGTCAGTTAGCACACGCTGTCTGGTGCTAACGTCTTTGACTTTAACCCAATCAGGCATTCGGCATCACGTTGCTATGCTATGCTGTCCTTGGAAGATTTCAGACTCAATATTAGTCCTATAAACAGAGGCTGCCCCATAACCAACCATTGCAATTTAAAGGCAGTCTGTCTCGATGGAGTCAGAACTAGCTGTGTAATAAGGAGCTCAGGGAGTGTTACACAGCAAGGCAGTCTGTCTCGATGGAGTCAGAACTAGCTGTGTAACGAGGAGCTCAGGGAGTGTTACACAGCAAGGCAGTCTGTCTCGATGGAGTCAGAACTAGCTGTGTAACGAGGAGCTCAGGGAGTGTTACACAGCAAGGCAGTCTGTCTCGATGGAGTCAGAACTAGCTGTGTAACGAGGAGCTCAGGGAGTGTTACACAGCAAGGCAGTCTGTTTGATAGTTTGATAGAAAGACCAGCGCACTATCCAGACAGACCCCTCACTGAATATCCTCCTCTATTAAGACCATTTTACTCCATCTCATAGGCCAGGGCTTTCCAATCACAGTCTTGGAGGGCTATTCCACTCCATGGCTGTCCAATCACAGTCTTGGAGGGCCATTCCACTCCATGGCTGTCCAATCACAGTCTTGGAGGGCCATTTCACTCCAGGGCTGTCCAATCACAGTCTTGAAGGGCCATTCCACTCCATGGCTGTCCTATCACAGTTTTGGATGGCCATTCCACTCCAGGGCTGTGTCCAATCACAGTCTTGAAGGGCCATTCCACTCCATGGCTGTCCAATCACAGTCTTGAAGGGTCATTCCACTCCATGGCTGTCCAATCACAGTCTTGGAGGGTCATTCCACTCCATGGCTGTCCAATCACAGTCTTGGAGGATCATTCCACTCCAGGGCTGTCCAATCACAGTCTTGGAGGGCCATTCCACTCCAGGGCTTTCCAATCACAGTCTTGAAGGGTCATTCCACTCCATGGCTGTCCAATCACAGTCTTGAAGGGTCATTCCACTCCAGGGTTTTGTACATGCTCTGGGTGACCCTTTTTATCGAAGCAGTTAAGCATTCTCCCCAAATTTCACTCAATAATTAGAGAAGGACAATATCAACCAGTGCTCTGAATATAAAAAGAAGACACTATGGAATCCTGGTGAAAGAGATTGGACATGTCCTGCAGTATTTTGCAATGTATTATATATACAACATATCGAAAAGTTGGGCAGCTGGCTCTTTGAGCTATGTATATATAATATTCATTACATCATTGTTTTTCTGTTTCAACCTTGTTTAGAGATATGACAATAGTAGAACTGATATGACAATAGTAGAACTGATGCTGTTGCAGTTTATCCGGGGCAGTCAGGGACAGATGTGTCCCTGATTACACTGTACACAATACTTTAAACAGCGAGATTTGAAATGATTCATTTTGGAAATAACACTCTCCCTGGGAAGAATGCCTAACTGCATATTTAATAAATAAGCCTTTTTGACCTTCATATTTAGGTCTCAAATGTTTGGCAAATGACAGTTTTAACATACAGGTCAGAAGCCTTATAAACACTGGGTTGCTATATCTAGACAAACAGGGACTTATTCTTTACACAGAATACTGGTGCTCAAGTGTGCACATGTATTAGAACATCCCATTGCTTCTGTATTTCAGCAGTGTGCACATGTATTAGAACACCCCATTGCTTCTGTAGTTCAGCAGTGTGCACATGTATTAGAACACCCCATTGCTTCTGTAGTTCAGCAGTGTGCACATGTATTAGAACACCCCATTGCTTCTGTTGTTCAGCAGTGTGCACATGTATTAGAACACCCCATTGCTTCTGTTGTTCAGCAGTGTGCGCATGTATTAGAACACCCCATTGCTTCTGTAGTTGTGATTCATTGTGCATATGAATCAAACCACTTCAACTGAAAATCTTGTAAAATGGTCAAAACAGGCAAATTCATGATTGTCTAATTGAACTGATGACTTTAATCGGCCACACATGCAATTCATTTAAAATAGAATATCCTAATAAAACATAACAAGAAACGCCACAGGTTTTTAAAGTTGGTTCCATTACACTGTGTAACAAATTTTTTTTTTTTTTTGGTTCCTGGGTAGTAAGTGTTATTTCCTAATTGTTTATGCCTCAAAAGTATAGAAAATGGCTATTATTCCCCACAAACTTTGCTTTTGTGACCAGGACAGTGATATTTTGAAATTTACGGGCGAATTTGTGTCTTTTCGTTCACATAAAGCCAGAAAAAAACATCATATGAATCCAAATCAACATGTATTTATACTAAAGTAATTCAAAAATGACTACAAAAGATTTAGAAGTGAGTAGTTTTTCGAGATTTACGATTATACTGTAAACCACTTTCACGAATCAGCCCCCAAATGTAGTCTCCCATCATGTTCTTGTTATACTGTCCTTGGTAGCTGCGTTCAAAGTCCAGTATATCCTGGTGGAAGCGCTCGCCTTGCTCCTCCGAGTACGCTCCCATGTTCTCCTTGAATTTATCAAGATGAGCATCAAGGATATGGACTTTGAGGGACATCCTACAGCCCATTGTGCCGTAGTTCTTCACCAGAGTCTCAACCAGCTCCACATAGTTTTCGGCCTTATGATTGCCCAGGAAGCCCCGAACCACTGCGACAAAGCTGTTCCAAGCCGCTTTCTCCTTACTAGTGAGCTTCTTGGGGAATTCATTGCACTCCAGGATCTTCTTTATCTGTGGTCCGACGAAGACACCGGCTTTGACCTTTGCCTCAGACAGCTTAGGGAAGAAGCCTTGAAGGTACTTGAAGGCTGCCGACTACTTATCTAGAGCTCTGACAAATTGTTTCATAAGGCCCAATTTGATGTGCAGTGGTGGCATCAGCACCTTCCGGGGGTCCCAGCCGTACTTATCATACTTCAAGGCGTCCAGCAAGGTCTTGATGCTGTTGTAATCCTCTTTGAGGTGCACCGAGTGAGCCAGGGGAAGAGACGGGTACTTGTTACCATTATGGAGCAGCACGGCTTTGAGGCTCCTGGATGAGCTGTCAATGAAGGACAGTATAACGAGAACATAATGGGAGACTACATTTGGGGGCTGATTCGTGAAAGTGATTTACAGTATAATTGTAAATCTCGAAAAACTACTCACTTCTAAATCTTTTGTAGTCATTTTTGTATTACTTTAGTATAAATACATGTTAATTTGGATTCATATGTTGTTTTTTTCTGACTTTATGTGAACGAAAAGACACAAATTCGCCCGTTTTGTCATTGGAAATAGGTAAATTTCAAAATATCACTCCTGGTCACAAAAGCAAAGTTTGTGGGGAATAATAGCCATTTTCTATACTTTTGAGGCATAAGCAATTAGGAAATAACACTTACTACCCAGGAACGAAAATTGTGTTACATAGTGTTATCACATTGAACCATGCTGAACATTTTTTTAGAAGGAAAGAAACACAAATATTCTACAAAATATGCTCAAATGCATGTGGTCTGAGTTGGATTCTACCAATGGCAACAAATAATGTATATGGTAACACTTTTTTATTAGTAGTATTATTATCAGCTAGTGTTGCATTAATATCTTTATTCATTCATATATCGTGCTTTGTTTCTGAAGACAGAAACACAACGCAACTCAACAGCAACGTAACAGCAAAGTCCCTCCCTCATCTCTGTCCTGGAGCACAACGCTGCCTTCTAGAGGTGTCAGTGATGAAGTGTTCCATATCACAGCACCTCTTTGTGAAGAACTGGGTGAAGAGGAAGAGGAGACATGTTTCATGAGTCTCTCTTTCTTTTTCTTTTGAGCTCCCACTCCGTACTGCCTCTGAAATATCTTCTCTATGAGAGTCTCCATCCTGTGGCCCTGGTCTGGATGTGCTGGAGTATGGAGCTTTTCAATTTGGGCCTGAGCCTTGATACACTGCCTGGAAGAAACAGCAAAGCCGTTTGTTTTAACACATAGCTGTCAGTGCCGTTGCAAAGGTGGTCAGGTCAAGGCCTGGGTCGGAGACTCAAACCCGCCCCCCAGAAAAACCCATCAACACTAAGTACTTTTAAAAAGAGGCCTTCCTAGCCTTCTCTGAAGTAGTCAGGGCCCAACGATGGAAGAAAAGAGGGGGAAGGGAAAAACAAACAAACAAACAAAACGGGTTCTTTCCGGGCCCCTTTTGTACTGCCTTGGTACCAATAGGCCAACAGACTTTTCCAAGATCTCTTACCTGATACAAGTCTCTCTTCCAAATAGCAAAGAACAGAGTAGCTCCAGCCAACACTAAAACCACTCCCAGCACTCCAATCGGGGAGCCCTCATCCTCCAGTATTCCTGCTGCCTGGATCCTAACCCAAATCCTTCGGAAGCAGGAGTGCTGGGATTGAAACTCTGAGACAGGGTTCAAGGAATTCTTCATCCAGTTCAGAATGGCTGGACGTAGCCAACCTCTTCTTGGGTCTGTGGGTTCTCTTTTCTTTCCAACTTGTAGAAACAGAATCCAAGAGCAGCGAAGAAAACTGACATGGGCTCTGGAGAGCTGGTAAGCTGTTGGTCACACTTAGGCAGACTGGAAGTGGTTTTGATGATATTGTCATGTAAAGACTAAGAGCTACACACTAAGAGAAAGATTGCAAGGCACTTCAGAGGCATTTCTTAACCCTTTCAGTCCTGAGTTATTTTTGTCGAGCTGAAGAATGCGAAATTAAGTTATATAATTAAAAAAGGAACTCCTTTGTTCAGTATACACGAGAACAGGACAAAAACAATATTGCCAAAACAACTCACTGAATCACAGAGGCGGTTCAGATAACAGCTGATCTGCTGTGAATTTTCAATCTGTTTTATCTGGTTGCTTGGTTTTTATCTCAATGACATCACAAAGAAAAACTTCATCATAGATGATGACGCTCTCTCTGATGACATCAACGTTGCTGGCTTGTTTTAAAAAATGAAGGCCTTAATAAACAAGTTGTTTGTTAAACTCTTTTTACCAATAGAAACATTATTACTAGTTGTTGTTTTGTTTTTTGCTTTTTTGCTTTTTTTACTTTAAAAATACATCTAGATTTTTCTAGTATCATGCTAGAAATGTAATTCTTGGTACCCTGTCACTTGAATTCCATTCCATTGTCTGACCTCACTTCCATAATCCCAGCCTCACTCTGGTAGTCTATGGTAGTCTGGCCATGTAGTTTTGATATAAAGTATAATGGATTTCATTACAAATCCAGTATTTGCATTCTCATAGTGCACATTAATTATTGAATGTTGTGTTACAAAGCACTCATTAATGATACCGTATTTATAAATAAGTTATACAAGGTGGAAGTGGGTCTTTCCATTTCCCTCGGACCCTTACTGGTGTAAGCAACATCACTGCTCTCCTGTACAGCATGTGGCTTGCTAAGTACCTACGTATTGAGCTAGTCTGTATTCTTTCCACATGCTATTAGATGCACCCTGGAGAAAGCCTGCAGGATGCTCTTCCAGTGCGTTGGAGGACAGTGGTGAGGCTCATTGCTGATCCTCGGCCTCTTTTGTGTTCTTCCATAGTCTGCATGAGCTACTGTTACATCACTGTCTTACTATTGGATGTATGACCAAAGGAACTTTCATTTTATTGGCTCTTTGTTTCCCAGGGGTGGGGTTGTGGGAATGGCTTCTTTTTGAGACTCAGTTGAGGAGGCAACATGCCCTGTATGAAGTGATGGACTTGCTCACCCAGGCCTGAGTTATGTACAGTATAAAGACATGGATTTCTTAGTCTAGTTGCTCTGCCTCTCTGTGATTGTTACATGTGCTGTCTGCTTTCGCAGCTGTACTATTTTCCTGTTCCTCATTCATTGGTTTGGTGTCCTTCTTAAATTCACTCAGTTACTCCCCTATTTTCATTTTGATGGTTTCTATTTGTATTGTAAAGGTCTCAATCAGGCTTAAATTATAATAGTTTTATTCCTAAACTGAAATACAGTAAAATCAGGTCCGGTGAGGGAGCAGAATGTACTTCAATTGTGACTAACCTGCCTAGGAGCATGACAGATATGTTTTTTTTTTCCTATGATGCGTATAACAGATGTTATTGTTTTCTATGATGTGCGTAACATGTTATTTTTTTGTAAGTACAAATAACATGGTTTGTCTGTAAAAATGTATCCTCCCACGCGTTTCAGACAAAAAACCCTTCTTCAGCTGAGTAGTAAGAAAAGTAAACACAGTGAAGTAAAGTTGTATATTTCATCAATTCTGTGGATGATGTCACGATTATGTCAGAATAGAATGTACATTCCAAGAGGTTCCAAAGTTCCTACTTTGACGATAAACTCAAGTTCTTTTTGTTTTCTGAGCAACATGTGTTCCACAGCACTGACTGATCCCTCAGATTAAGATGTCTTCAGCAGTGTGATTATCATTTTTTAAATGTCAGGCTACTGGAAATGTAGTGGTGTTGATTCGAATACTTCATAAATGTTCCACAAAGTGGTCTGCTAAACACCTTTTAGTTTCCCCAATGTACAGCTTGTTGCATTTCTTGCAGATAATGCAGTACACTGTTCCTTTAGAGGAACATGTAGAAGGTTCACTTTGTTATGAAGAGCCAAATTCAATATGGTTCACGTGCATCGTCCATGTTTATTTTGAAGACACTGAGAAAGACTTCTACTTTTTCCCTTTACCTTTCATGAACTGACATGATAATTGTAGTGTGACTGATATTTGTCCCAGCTGGTGACCTCACCTGAACTTCCTGGAGCACAGCATCAGTGCCGCCCTGAGAGGGTAAGGCTCGGCAGGGCCTGATTCAATAAGAGAATGAAACAGGATGAATGGAAGCACCAGCCCCAGAGACTCATCTCTGCATCTGTCACTCCAGAAAAGGTCCCCCAAGAGACTCACCGCTACAGTTCAACCATGAAGAGAACATTGGGAGCACAGCACCAAGGCAATGAACTCACTGCTTTTATTTTATATATATATATATATATATATATATATATATATATATATATATATATATATATATATATATATTCTGCCTTGGCCTCTGTAGACAATCTTCCAAATGGTTTATATCTACAGAACATTACTTGTTAAACTAAGCAGCAGAAATGCCAATAACTTGTCAACTCAACGGCACATGAAAACATTGTGCGACCTTTTGTTATCAAGCCCAATTTGACACAAATCTTTAAACAAATACTTTTCTTTTTTTTAATACTAAAGTTATAAATTACCAATTGAATGTACAGCATAGATATATAGAGTTTTTTTATACATATACTGCAAGGCATACCAAGGGAGACTTGGTCTCCCAGTCTCCTGGAACCAGGTTTCAGTCAGCTGAAATGTTAATTCCGTATTGCACAGGTCTATTGCATGCAAAGATCACATTCACATGTATGCATGTTGAGACAGCTGTTTTCTTAGATGTCTCAAAAGCTGAGGAACACGAAGCCACTTTGTGGCTTGGAACGTGGTTTCTGGCGACGAGGTTTCAGGCCACTACATGCTACACCAGGGGAGACTAGGGGCTTGATACAGCAAAGTGGCCTGAAACTAGGTCTCCTGCATTTTGTGCAAACGATGCAGTACACAACTCCTTTAGAAGTACATGTAAAGGGCTGGTGGATGTGGAGTGATGATTTAGGGCCTCTGATCTCAGTTTGGGAGTTAATATATTTGCATGTTGTACATCGTGGTCTGTTGCATGGGACTGTGCCTTTTAAAGGTTCTGCAGAAGAGTGAATTTCACTGTGGACCACGTATTCTTTGAGATTCTTGTCTCTTCTATAGGACGTTAGTGGAGGAGTTTTAAAAATAGGTGTTGTAGATGGGTCTTCCTGTAGAATTTTAAAATTTCTCTGCACAATTTTCTGTACTTCTCTGTTGGATATCTATTTGGAGCTCCTTCACTATCCGTTCATCAAGGAAGTGTTTTAAAGCTCTTAAAACTTCACTGTTGGGGATAACAGTGTAGAGGCTTTTAATGTCCATTGTAAACAGAATAGGATTATCACAATGATAGTGTTCTTTGAAATTTTCCAATATTTGTAGAAAATGTGTAGAGTCCTTTACATATGTAGGCAGTGATTCAACAATGGGTTTGAAGATATCATCAAGAAATTTGGAGATTGTTCAGTGAGACAGGAACAGGCTGATACAATGGGATGACCTGGAGTGTTTTCACACATTCAATGTAGCAGTCAAATGCATGCTGTAGAGCAGTGGTGCGCAAACTTTTTATATGACGCCCCCTTTTCTTAGCATACAGTTCGGGTTTTTTTTTTTCCGGATTTAATGTAAATAATGTATTTTTTCTTAGATTTAACCACAAAGGTCCAGATTTAGCTATATACATAAGCATATCACAAATTCAACATTTAAAATCAGTCTATAAATATCTTTTTTTTACACTTAGTGAGTGAAAGTTTAGCTGACATGTTAGCTCTGGGTTTCTAACAAATAAATCTGTGAATTTAAATATTTTTTAAAACTTGGAAGTCAAAATTTAGCCAACATTTGCAGGGCTGCCTTACACTCGGACCTTTAAGAATGTGTTTGTTAACATTTATGTATTTAATAAATCTGGATTTTTTTTGGTTAAATCTAGGAAAAAATACGCGATTTACATTAAATCTGGGAAAAAACACCTATTAAAACATTAGTGCTTTTTTTTACACTTGTCACCCCATACATGGAAGCTGCCATTTCAGCTCTGTTCACTGCGACTTCACTGACACTCGCCACTTCAAACATAATTTATCTGGTTCTACAGGTCCTAGAATGATTGTCAACTGCTCATTTGAAAGGTAAGAACTTGGACTAATTAGCTGTCATTTATTTTAACTTTAGTGTGGTTCAGTGGGGCGGGAGCCAGGGCTTCGTCTCTTCCTATTTTCACTTGCCTATCATCCTAGACGTCCCATTTAAACCCAGTCACAGCTCTGCTCTTTCTCTTGTGTTAGCTTTTTTTCTCCTCCCCCTCACTTTTTTCATATGCCGTGTGTCTCTGTGTCAGTCCCCTCTGGGGGGATAGAGAGTCTCACTTCCCTGACCTGGAGTCCCAGTAACTCCACAGGTTCTTCGTGTGGTCAAAGGGTCCCACCGTCCACACTATTCTT
Source organism: Acipenser ruthenus (assembly GCF_902713425.1). Lineage (NCBI taxonomy): Eukaryota > Metazoa > Chordata > Actinopteri > Acipenseriformes > Acipenseridae > Acipenser > Acipenser ruthenus. The sequence goes on along the minus strand of NC_081192.1, from coordinate 106,244,849 downwards.
TCGCAGCTCATGCGTTATATCTTGCCTCAAGAAAAAGGCTCTGTCTTACTTCCTCCTTTATTCTCCTGGGACGTGGCCCTCTTACTCTTAGTACTCGAGTCCCATAACTAACAATTATTTGTGTTCTTTCAGATTCTTTCTTCCTTATGTCAAGGCTTCGTATGAGCCGTTCCATCTTCTGAGGGTCGAACCCGCTCGGTAACTGGGACCCAATCACGAGGCTCCGCCTATAACGACTCTCCAAGAAGTCAGAGGACTCTGTGTTTTCAGGGGCCCGGAGGCCGATAGGGCTAGCCTTGACTCCATAGGGAAGGCTCTCTCGTTTGGAGTCCGGCCTGTCCTTTTCTCTCTCCCCTGTTCTAGAGGCCAAGCCTCCAATCCTAAATTGTAAAACACTCCCTTCCTCTCACAGCCCTGGCTCCTGCCCTGTGAAATGTATTTATTTAAAATGTTCTATCCTTTAAATTTTTTTTTTTACAGAACTGCCCCTTTAGTCATTGTCGCTCCCCCCTTACTGACTCTCTGTGCCCCCCCAATGGGGTGCACCTCCCACTTTGTGCACCACTGCCGTAGAGAAATGTGATGATCATCTACACCAAGGGGACCAGCAACTGGAGTGAGAGAGTTTTATAGACCTGAGTGGAGAATAAGTGGGAGTTATGTGATGTTGAATCATGTGTTCAGTGAACTATGTATAGAAAGTAAAAATGTCAAGTGGAAATGACTGAGTGTACGAAAGATAAGCTCAGAGGCATGGGTTTGACAGCTGTATTATACCAAGCTTTGGCAAGAGAATGCACTGCCCTATATGTAACTATATATATATATATATATATATATATACACACATATATATATATATATATATATATATATATACACACATATATATATATATATATATATATATATATATATATATATACACACATATATATATATATATATATATATATATATATATATATACATACACACACACAGGTGATGCCTGGGTGATAAGCACAATGACCTGTTTGGTGGCAATTTGATGGGTTTATGGCCAAGTTGATAAGAACAGATAATAAAAGGGACCCCATCTTATTATAACGATATGTTTTCAGTATAGATAGAAGGGTAGTTATATAAACAACCCTGAGCTGTGATTCCAACACCTCCAGATCTCCTATCCATCACCTGAAGGAGTCCTATACCGTCAACTCCCAGCAGAAACAGGGAACTTGGCCATTATCTTAAATCTGCTGTTTGGGGGCTCCCACGTGGCACATCCAGTAAAGGCGGGATGCACCCTATAGCCTGGAGATCACAGGTTCGAATTCAGGCTATTGCCAGGCCATTGCCAACCGTGACCAGGAGTTCCCAGGGGGCAGCGCACAATTGGCCGAGCGTCGCCCGGGTAGGGAGGGCTTAGGTCGGCAGGGCAATTCACAGTTCACTGCGCACCAGCGACCCCCGTGGCTGAAAGGACGCCTGCGGGACTGCAGTGGAGCCATTCAGTGTTCTGATGGCTTCACTGTGGATCCGCAGTGCGAAAAAAGACGACTTGGCAGGGACACGTCTCAGAGGACACGTGTGTCAGCCACCATTTCCCGAGTCATCGGGGGGTTGCAGCGGTGAACCGGGATCAATAATCATAGGCAATTCTAAATTGGGGAGAAAAATTGAGTAAAAATCATTGGCAGTGACTAAATTTTAAAAAAATTGATGCTGCTGACCGCCTCGCATAACTCAATGGAACGGAAGTTTAATACATGTAAGTTTGTGCTTTGGAATCAAATGAATGTAATCTGGTTTAAATGATTTAAGTTATGAGTCATTCACGTCTTAATTATACTTTATTGATTATCATTGATAATGACAATAACAGAATGAATGCTGTAATGATAAGAAATTGAACCACAACCCTACAATACAGCTCCATTCAGTAACATACACACCATTCTACAGCATGTCACAGAGTCAGGTACTTCTATTATTCAGCCCACAAGGTCCATTTCACTATACTTCCTTGTTGAAGAACTTTCATGATACAGGCAGATCAGTTTTTTTTCATTTTTTAAAGGCTGAATAATGCTGAAAAGGTTGAAAAGAGTTTCCACTGGCTTATCTATAGGTACTGTAAATACTGGAGGTACAGGTTTAGATGCCATGGAAACTACACTCACTTATTTCTATGTAAATCTGTTAATGTGTTTGTGATGTCATTTACTACACAGAGTAGTTATTGATGTAATGATCTACTATTCCTTTCTATTTAAACCTTCAGGCATCGTGGGATTGAGTCTGTTTATCCATTTATTTCCCTTTATTCTTCTGTATTGTACATTATCTAATTTTATTTCTTCTAAAATTACAAACTGCAGTTCATTCATGTTTTTTTTTTAGTAAATAACTATTGGTTCGTGTACTTTTTTTTATTTCTTATGTGTATAGAGAGAGATTTTCAGATACCTGTAGAACTACAGGTGTTGACGTAACCAAGCGTCGTGTAGTCAGTGTTATTGGTGGCAATCCGGTATCACGAGGGCTGAGAGATTACAGCTCAGTAGCGGTTATAGTGTTGTGTAGTGTGGAAACACAGGAATCCAGAGCTCCTCTGTTTACAGTAGGAGAGAGCTTTTGATTGAGTGTGTTTATATTTGGGGAGTAGGTGGTACTAAGAAAGCCTCTGATGTATGTGGTAACAGGTGCAGACAGTCAATGTTTGTCTCATACTAGCTACGTGACGTCCACCTGCCTTTTGCCGTCGTCCTCACTGAGCGCATTAACTCACTTTAAAAGTATGGCTCACGAGTCCGCTGTGTGGCAGTTGGCCGGGAGGGGGCGCTATTAGTTCAGCTATAAAATATCTGCAAGCAATCACTAACACAGGTACACCTGACGTCATAACCACGATTTGTATACAATAGAGCTTTTGGTAAATAATATTAATTAAAAAAACAAAAACAAAACAAAAAAACGAAATTTTGCAAACAAGAAGTCTCTAAATGTCCACTGAATTGAATTTTCTCATACGTTTTTCTTCAATTGTTAACTAAACTGTCAACTAATTTCTTAATAATAAATCAGAAAGGCTAACACTTTAGGTTAATATATATATATATATATATATATATATATATATATATATATATATATATATATATATATATATATATAAACCACACCATGTATACGGTGCAGTTAAATGAATGTTGCTTTCATTAAAGTGCGTACGCGTTTCTATCAATCTGATTAACTGTTGTACAGTAGTATGCGTGTTATTGTATTCTGGTCTGTGCACAGTGTGTGCCTAATTTAATTTGTAGGTGCTGGGAGAATACCCCGGATGTCAAAGCAAACCTCCAAACCAATCATATATCTATAATGAAGCGCGAGCAGCAGCAGAAAAACAGCTGTCCGCGTGACAGTCATTTTGGAGGGTTATATGAATTCGGAGGCGAGCACACGAGTTTTCATGACATAGTCGCATGTCTACTGGATCCACTCGAATAATAGAACCCCTTTCCAGTGGGAACCTACTTGAACGGGATTTAGACTCATTTCAAAATAACTTTTTTCTTTTGCTGTTTCACACAATGGTTTCACGAACAGTCCAGCAGTTGCTGGTGAAGTAGGCGTTACCTCGGAACATCTGACTCCCTCACTTCTGAGCTCGGCAGGAGAGAGGCTTGGATGTTTATTCATTCCAGCGAGGGGCTGTTGGAGGACGGGCTCTGTACTTTATGGTTATGATTTTGTTTCCCTTGGGCTCCATTAACAGCTGTAAGAAAACTGGGAGGTGTTTGAAAGAGACGCCTGCTGGAAAAAAAGCCTACTTTAAGTGCATGTGTCAGAGTCTACAGGACTAGAGAAGCGAGCTAGCGGAGATCAATGCTAGTTACAAACTCTACCAATAACCTGCACGAAAGCTAGCGATGTTCCAGAAGGGTTGACAATTGACCTCCGTGTTTCTGACTGCCCGGGATAGGCAATATTAATAGTAATAATAGTATAGTCTAATACTTGGCAAACAAGTAAATCAAGGATTATGGGGGAATTTACAAGGAAAGAATAAACATGGCGACAAGTGGGGGACTGCTATGACTTTGAGGACATTGTAAATAAAAAGAACACACACACACACATATATATACATCAAGTTCTGGATGCAAGGCTGTACACCAAGGAGTTTCACATGTAAGTATTGCTATCGTTTTTATTACCTTACCACTCTACTGAAGAGCAGGTTAGAAACTGATAAGATCTTTCTACTTATAGCTTTGATGAAAGTTTTATTTGGGAAATGGAAAATAAATAAATAAGGATTGATAATGGAAATGCTCCCGATAACTGATCTAGGCCTATATCAGAACAATACGTATTTGTAATGGTATACTACTACTACTACTACTACTACTACTACTACTACTACTACTACTACTACTAATAATAATAATAATAATAATAATAATAATAATAATAATAATAATAATAATAATAATTTAGTAATGCTGTGATTTTAAAATGTAGGAGAGTTGTCTCTACATGGAATATAATCAGTATTTGTTCATGCATATTTGCATTATTTCCATTGAACAAATTGTTTAGTTTTCGATTCATATTTTGTTGAAGGTGTAAACATTACTAAATGTAAATGTAAATGTTTTCTAGTTAGTCTGGCATTGTTGAAATACATTTGAAAACCAGGTTAAAGATGTGATGCGTTTTACAGATCGGGGCCAGTACAAGCCGTGCTGTGTCTCAGGTTGTAGCTATGGGAACTCACGTCTGTGCACGAATTTCAGGGATTGAATGATTTGAGTAAGCATGTTTAGTACTATCCCTTTAGCTTCTTGTTATGGGTGTAGTGGAAGCTGCTGATAGATAGAGACGAGTCGACTTGTATTACTGCCACTGGGAAACTGCTAGGATATCAGTTCTCAGTGCTACCGGTTTCTTCTTAATGTAATACAGTATTTCTGTCTGTATTAAAACCATGTATTGTTTGTATATTATTGTATTTTTCTTCTTGCAAATTAAACGCAAGTCTAGTTCAGCATCATCAGTTAGCATCGTGTGTATGTATGGATGCGTGTTGCGAATGCGTGTGTAAAAGTGAAGTGGCTCGTGTTTTATACAGGTAGGGGAGTGCCGGTGTAATACCTGTAATACTTACCGGAGAAATCAACAACAGGTGCACCTGACTGTCATATATAGATCTGAACTCGTGGCGGGCGCCGTGCTGCTTGGTGCTCTCGTCTCCAGAGAAACTGACAGTTAAACTCTCAAGTGTAAAACAAAACGGAAGCCTGAAAGGCCTCGGGATAATTTACACAGCAAAGCGCTTTTTAGTTTATTTTACCTTGAAAGGCATGCGGCACCGCTGGTCTCTTGTCCAAGGTGCTGAAACTCCTTCGAGCTTATGCATGTTTAGACTCGCACCCGATTTCTTTCTTTCTTTCTTTCTTTCTTTCTTTCTTTCTTTCTTTCTTTTTTACATCTTTCTTTCTTTCTTTCTTTCTTTCTTTTTTCTTTCTTTCTTTCTTTTTTTACATCTTTCTTTCTTTCTTTCTTTCTTTCTTTCTTTCTTTCTTTCTTTTTTACATCTTTCTTTCTTTCTTTTTTACATCTTTCTTTCTTTCTTTCTTTCTTTCTTTCTTTTTACATCTTTCTTTCTTTCTTTCTTTTTTACATCTTTCTTTCTTTTTTCTTTCTTTCTTTCTTTCTTTCTTTCTTTCTTTCTTTCTTTCTTTCTTTCTTTCTTTCTTTTTTTACATCTTTCTTTTTTACATCTTTCTTTCTTTCTTTCTTTCTTTTTTACATCTTTCTTTCTTTCTTTTTTACATCTTTCTTTCTTTCTTTCTTTCTTTCTTTCTTTTTTACATCTTTCTTTCTTTCTTTCTTTCTTTCTTTCTTTCTTTCTTTCTTTCTTTCTTTTTTCTTTCTTTCGCTTTGTGAATTTAACACGTTTGATTTAAAACCAGTAGCGCAGCGCTGAAAGATGAACAACAACAACTGAGAATCCTGTTTGCTTTAAACGTCAAAATATAGGCACAGCGAACTGGCGAGTTTGCCGTGCACTGTAAACGGAACTTCAGCGAGTTTTCGCCCAGTCTTTTCACAACACCGATCAACATGCATGTCATAAAGTAGTACCGGTAAATTGTGGTCTTTTCTTTCTTTTTCTTTCTTTCTTTCTTTCTTTCTTTCTTTCTTTCTTTCTTTCTTTTTCTTTCTTTCTTTCTTTCTTTCTTTTTCTTTCTTTCTTTCTTTCTTTCTTTCTTTCTTTCTTTCTTTCTTTCTTTGTATCTTTGTCTTCTTTCTTTTTTGTTTATGCTCTTCTGAAATATTGATATTATAATCTATATATATATATATATATATATATATATATATATATATATATATATATATATATATAACGAAAAATAGTTAGTTATAACATACATTACGTTAAAAAATATGCCATAATTGTAATAGCATATATATGTGTGTGTGTGTTTGTGTTTAATATATATTGTACTCATATAAACGAAAAATTGTTATTATTATTATTATTTGTTTATTTAGCAGACGCCTTTATCCAAGGCGACTTACAGAGACTAGGGTGTGTGAACTATGCATCAGCTGCAGAGTCACTTACAACAACATCTCACCCGAAAGACGGAGCACAAGGAGGTTAAGTGACTTGCTCAGGGTCACACAATGAGTCAGTGGCTGAGCCGGGATTTGAACCGGGGACTTCCTGGTTACAAGCCCTTTTCTTTACCCACTGGACCACACAGCCTCCTCTTATAACATACATTACGTTTAAAAAATGTTTTCCGTAATGTCGGGTAAGCAAATGTAAGCGAGTCTTATTTAATGGGCTTTATACCAAAACACAGCTAAGCTCTCAGGAACTCTGAAAGAAATATATATCGTTTTTAATGCTGCCCGAGTCCAAATGTTTGTTTTAGAAATAGTCCTTCAATATAAATTGTTTATTCTAAGAGTGCCTAACAGCGTTGCTGAAATGGTAGCGGACGAGCAGGGCGCTTAGAGTATGGTATTAAAGGGATTTAGTATGCAGTACAGTGTTGCCAGACAGTAGACACACATTACAGGGTTCATTTCTTCTATATTTTTTGAGAAAACGTAAAAACAAAAAACAAAACAAAAAAAATGCTACCGGCAGATTTGTTTGGTTAGCATTGTGGATTAATATAACGTTTTGCAGATAATGTTAACTTGCGTGATTAAGAGACAATCAGCCTGACATGCAATCAAATCAACCTGCATATACAAAGGCGGAAAGGGGATTTTGTCCTTGTTCTTTTATGGCCAGTCTCCCCGCATCCCCAGCACTTCGGGTCTCTTTGAAGCCTCCTTGCTTTCTTTCACTTCATGTGAGACAGCTGTTAATACTACACGTAATTGTTGTGTGCTGTTTTTATTCTCCGGTAACATATATACAAAATCAATAGTTTCAAATGAGTGCTGTTTTTTTACCAGTAGAATACAATATAAAAAGTAGACCTACTTATTACACAACAGGCTGCTTTATTTACCTCACCTAAATACAGATCGTTATTAACATTTTAAAGCACGGGGGTTTAACACAAATAGCTTTAGTACGTTATCGTGGCATAAAGTAATTTGCTGCAGTTGAATCATATTATTATTATTATTATTATTATTATTATTATTATTATTATTATTATTATTATTATTATTATTATATAACATTTAATTGTATGTTATAAAAACAGAATAGTAACTCGCAAACCTTTGGCACACACTCACACACACGCGCGCACACGCATACGCATTTAGTTGATTTAGTGTCTCATTTAATGTTAACCCCTGAAAGACGGAATGCCAAATATTATAGCCAGCTATACTATCTGGCATCCCCTAAGAAAAAATAATGGTGAAGCCTAAGAAAGGGTCAAACAGCAGACACCATGAAGAACGCATCGTCCCAAAGAAATTTCACATTTCATATATGTGCGCACATATATCGTAGAAAAAATTACGAATGTTTTGAGGCAACGCGTTTTGCACACTTGTGTCCAATAATAAAACATGCCAGCCGCAGCCCTGCATTGAGGCTGGCTTTTCAATAATCAAAACGCCTTCCCCCGGGATAATGCCAAGTGTATCTTATGGTATTAGTGCAGACAGGACATTCTCGAAATGTTACTGCAATGCATAATCAGGTAGCCTACATGTTGACACGCTGTAAATCATATGAGAACTTTGCATGTGACACAATTTTCGTTGTTTTAATTTCTCTTTGTAAAAAAAGTAAACAAACAAGTAATCTCACTGAAAGCCTTGATTTAACACACTGCCAGTTCATTTTTCAATCTGGACAAAACTGCCGGGACTGGTCACTAAAACAATACGAAACGTCTTTAAAACTATACCACACAATTACTGCGTCACTATAACTATAAGAAAGAATAATATTTTTCATATCTTTTAATCAGTCAAAATGCTCACGGACAAAGACAATCCTGCCCCATGAGGACAATGAATCAATGAGAAAAGTCTTACAAACTATAATAAACATTATTTTTATTGTGTAGACTAGATATTTTTCAAGACGTTTTGCATTGCTTAGTGCCCCCCCACCGCCCCACACCCGTCTGTGCTTTTACCTTCCACTTCTAGATCTGCGTGCATGTAGCTGCCCTTTCATGCCATGTTACTGAAAAAACGTCACCATCTCGGGCAACTTTCATTCAAAATGAGGTTGCTTTTAAGGTGGTCCACATGTAAAGTACCCTTAATTTATGTATAAAACAGGTGGACAATCCGACAGAAAAAGCTCTGAATGACAGTTTTTCGAAATAAAACTTTGATGAATCGCTCATTTAAGAAAGAATATAAGCACAAAGTTTCGGAAAACATTTCTGAACAAATTCTGAACCCCGACACTGTAATGAATAGACGCTAAGGCGACATGTTTCGTAATAGACTCGTATCTCTTAAAGGTTTGGGGCAATGCGATTACATACTTGTATTAACTTGAAATGACGTCACCCACATATATGAACTGGTTCATTACAGCTGTCATTTCTACATGAAGAACGCATTGCCCTAAGATAACTGTACATTTTCTAAGGCGTTCTTTACAAAGAGAGCCAGCCATAATGAACTAATATACAGATGTGTGTAAAACGCATTGCCCCAAAACATTACTTGTATTACTTGTATTGTAACACTTGAAATGTATTTGCTTACGATTGTAAGTCGCCCTGGATAAGGGCGTCTGCTAAGAAATAAATAATAATAATAATAATAATAATAATAATAATAATAATAAACATTCTTCATTTTTTCTAAGATATATGTGTGCACACATATAACAAAAGTGGAATTACCTGGGGGCCATACGTTCTTCATATAGGAATAACACCTTAGTGACTCACTATAGACACCTTTGGTGATGTCATTATAATGCTTAATAGATATAAATCATTTGCATTCCTCCAAACTTGTATGTATTTATTCGAAGAGACATTTGTCTAGGCTAGTCTGTATAAAAATGATCAATTATGGTGGGGCAAGACACTTTTATTGATAAAACAGCCTTAATTAAAAACTGTATATTGCCTAAAGGGAAACATAGATTCATTATTAATCATGTCAAACATGCTTACTCTGAACTTTAGCTTTGTTTCAGATATGAGTCTATAATATATGTGTAAAGAGGAATGCATACTAGAAAAGCCAGTTTTTAGACATTATTAAAACCGACAGCAGTGAATTTGAGGCTCAGGCAGCAGTGCTGTCAACAAGTGTTCTGAGCTCCGCCTGTTCCGTCTTCTCCACAGAACCAGCTCGTATGTAGAATTTTCGGGTTTTAAAGTCACATTTTTGTCACATGGCCCTAGCTCTCTTCCGTAGCTGTGCGTGCGTGTGATGTGAAAGAAAGCAAGGAGGCATTCCGAAGAGACCCGAAGAGCAGGGAATGCAGCAATTCCTTGAGATGCAGGATATTTCACAACACCTGTTCTATACTGTCAAGTCTTGGAGGCGTGGCTACCGTCTGGTCTCATCTACCTGAGTGTGTCTGCCAGGCGGGACAAACAGGAGATCCCCTGGCTAAGCCTAATGTCTGTTGACATAAGCCATTCATATCCCCATAGCCTTGTCTCTTGAATTAGTAGCATTCTTTCGATTGGTGTGCCTGCCTGTCTGCCTGCCTGCCTGCGTGCCTTCCTGTCTGACCTATCTATCTATCTATATCTATATATTGTATTACCTTATCCATAACTAAAACTCTATGTTGCGCTTGCCATTTATTTTACTTGACTTTCATTAAAACAAATTAACGTGTATGTTTCATCAAGGTTCCCGCACAATTTTCTTCTCAATGTAAGTGTCATTTTATTGAATTAATTGATTTCCTGGTGGAGCTGTTAGCTCTGTAAAGCTAATGCACTTTTACACATACAGGAAGCTACTTTTTCAGGAACAGTGGCTTGAAATCTGGTTCCAGGAGACTGGGAGAGGCAACATTGCTGTATCAAACCCCAAGTCTCCCCTGGTATGTGCGCAGTGGCCTGAAACCTAGACTCCTGAAACCAAGCCACAAAGTGGCTCCGTGTTCTCTCAGCTTTAACAAGCCATTGAAAACTGATCACTACAGTAGGCACTAGAGTGGAAATTGTGATAAACAGTTGATGTAAATCTTCCTAATAATTGTAATAAATAAGGGACCATCTGTGTATCGTCTCCCACTTTTGGATGTTAAGCATTTATATTAGCTCCACTGGGGAGATCCTCTCTACAGATGGATAACATCCAGGGAAAATTCATTTGTTGAAGGAAAATGCCATTTATGTAGCTTTTGCAACACTGAAGTTGATTATGTTTGAGTCCCTGCTTACAGTATATGAGTATTTGCCAATCCCATTGATGGTGGTTTTCTGGTGGTAAGTGCAGCAGGAAGGGGCACCACTCAAGGCTACAGACGGGATACATTCTCCCAACTGTGGACACGTAACATTCAGGTCAGATGGAACATCGTGACGTCACAAAAGCATGCTCTGATCTGGCTGAAGATATGTATCTAGTATCAAAGCTGTGTGTTGCAACATAACCTCTGCATATTCAGCCCTTACTGGCATCAGACTGGCATTTGTACAAACATATAATCATGCTACCAGGTACCATCCAATCACCATTCATATAACATGTTTTAAAACAGTAGCTAACATAGGTATTATGATAAACACTTCCTATCCAATAAGCTATTTTATTGATACTCATATCTAATTAGCTAGCTTTTAAACCACAAATTACTGATTTATAGTTACACATAACATTATCATCATATAAACTTTTACAAACATCAATGACAATTTATTTATCCTTATACTAGTTTTAGAATAAATTTATATAATTTTCTGTGTGTCAGAACATTCAACTGGCTAGTTTTTTTAATAGCAATGTGGTGGGTACAGTTCACCTGTGAGAGGGATACAGTGAGTGGGCTCGTAGTCTGTTGGTCTGTTCATTTGTGCGTGACACTGCTTATCCGATTATGATGAAATGAACATCTGTACAGTGGTGTGCACAGTTATTAGAACACCCAATTGCTTCTGTTGTTTTGATTTGTTGTGCAAATCACTGGAAATGAAAATCTTGGAAAACTGTCAAAATAGGCAAATTAGCAATTGTCTAATTTAATTGATGACTTTAATAGGCCACACATGCAATTAATTCCAAATAGTAGGCTAAGAGAAAAGGAACACACAGCCACAAATGGTAAAATACATGACTTTTTAGAAGTTGTTTAAGATGCCTAATTAAAGCACATTTTCACACGAGTGCCTATTGTTTCTATATCACTGACTACTGAGTGAAAAATGGACAAATCTTGAGGTGTTCTAATACATTTTGCACACTACTGTAAGTTACTGTGGATGTCAAAAACAGTTTCCTACTTTTGTGTGAGTTCTGGTCTGATTGATTGGGCTGGGAGAAGCTCTGTCACGTCTTCATAACAGCAAAGTCTAGATTTACTGGTGCAGTGATGATCTGAATGGTCTGACCTACTTTTTTAAGTACTTAATATTAAAGGCTAAATCTTGGAAACCACTTGTTACAGATGTCACATCTGGGAGATAATTAAACTGTATTGTTTTCCCGAAATGCCCTTTGCCTTTAAACACTGGCTGGCACACGCTAGAGATGACCTTGGAAGTATTGTGTGTTTATCACGCCTCCTGTATTTGGTTCAAGTGCCTGTCTGACAGGTTAGCACCTCTTCTTTCAGCACACTTCAAGCATAGCCTTCCTGGTATCTTCCGTAGAGTGTGAGCATATGGGAGAAAAAATACAGAAAGCCTTTCGCTTGTGATTAAACGCATTGCAATCCCTCTACTGTGATGACCAAAGGGTCTGAGCAAGGCAGTGGTGCTAATGATGCACTGACCTCACCAACAGCAGTGCATCACACAACACTCCCCCATGACATTAACATCCCCATACAATATCTGCTCTGGCTAATCTGACTCAATATATTGAACCGTGTATGAACACATCATAAGTGATTATAAGACAGAGAGGAGAGTAAGTTCTCCTAACATGGACTCCAGGGAGATCACAGAACCAGAATTACTGGGCTTTAGCTCCAGTCTGCACACACATAGATGTTCATGGCTGCTTATTCAGCTTCAATCAATCAGAGTCATTAACTGGCCACTTTTTTTACCTGCTTTCTTTTTGTTGTTTTCTTTTGCAATCTTTTAAATTCTTCAAATGTTTTTTTTATTTGTGATTTGATCTAAATTTAAGCGTTATTCCTCAGTTGTAGATGATTGCCATATGAAACCCAGGCTACATCAGTCAAACTTGAGTTAATTCATAGATTGTCAATAGGTGACGTTAACGATACAGAACCTATTTAATTTAAATGTCATGGACAAAGTTTTAATCGGTTTGAGTTATTACATTCATCAAAACTGAAATATGTAACCACAGTTGAATGTTTTTGCTGTACATTCATCCTAAATCAAGCAGATATAGTTCCTGGGCTGCTAATCTGCATGTACAGTGCAGTGGGAATTTTAAAGAAATTAAACTGAACCCCCAAAACACTCAGCAGCACTCCTCACTGCAGTAAAGAAACACCCTGTGTTTTTGTAGCACGCTTACAGCAATTAAACAGCAGAGTGGAATTAGCAAAGTCCTGATGCCACATAGGCTTTCAGATCCGTCAACAATGTTGATTGATTTAGTATTTCTCAACAGAAAGCCACCTATAGAAAACTATGACAAAGATCAGGGCATCATTGATTTGATCTTGTCATTTTGTGTTAAGTGCCAGAAGTAAAGGCATCAGAAAAGGAACGTGACCACAGATTGGTAGAGTGAACCAACTCGGCAGCTTCTAAGGGCCAGTATGGATATGGTACATTGGGTTTAGTTAGCAGAGCACGAGTAAAAGTTTACTGCAGCATATTTGCACAGGGATCTGCAGTTTACTTTGCATTTACTGCACTTTATCATGGTTAACATGCCATTGACTGTTTGTTACTGTGCTTAACTGCATGTTGGTAGGCTTGTGCAATGCTTTAACACACTAAATGAACTGATAAGTAACTGAAAAAAAGCTGGGACTAATTTAAAGAAAACCTGCATTTCCAATTTTAGTGAAAGTTTCTGAAAATGTTTTTAAGGGGCAGAGTTCTTGGCTCCATTCAGAATAAGTGTTAGGCACTGTTCTTTATCTTAATTAACTGAGCTTTAGACACAGTCCCTTAGGCCTAAGTCTTCTTAATTAATGGAACTTTAGACATAGTCCCTTATTATTATTATTATTATTATTATTATTATTATTATTATTATTATTATTATTATTACACTATGTAACACAATTTTTGTTCCTGGGTAGTAAGTGTTATTTCCTAATTGCTTATGCCTCAAAAGTATAGAAAATGGCTATTATTCCCCACAAACTTTGCTTTTGTGACCAGGACAGTGATATTTTGAAATTTACCTATTTCCAATGAGAAAACGGGCGAATTTGTGTCTTTTCGTTCACATAAAGTCAGAAAAAAACAACATATGAATCCAAATTAATATGTATTTATACTAAAGTAATACAAAAATGACTACAAAAGATTTAGAAATGAGTAGTTTTTCGAGATTTACGATTATACTGTAAACCACTTTCACGAATCAGCCCCCAAATGTAGTCTCCCATCATGTTCTTGTTATACTGTCCTTGGTAGCAGCGTTCAAAGTCCAGTATATCCTGGTGGAAGCGCTCGCCTTGCTCCTCCGAGTACGCTCCCATGTTCTCCTTGAATTTATCAAGATGAGCATCAAGGATATGGACTTTGAGGGACATCCTACAGCCCATTGTGCCGTAGTTCTTCACCAGAGTCTCAACCAGCTCCACATAGTTTTCAGCCTTGTGATTGCCCAGGAAGCCCCGAACCACTGCGACAAAGCTGTTCCAAGCCGCTTTCTCCTTACTAGTGAGCTTCTTGGGAAATTCATTGCACGCCAGGATCTTCTTTATCTGTGGTCCGACGAAGACACCGGCTTTGACCTTTGCCTCAGACAGCTTAGGGAAGAAGTCTTGAAGGTACTTGACAGCTGCCGACTCCTTATCTAGAGTAAAACCGCCTTGGAGACCCATCAGGAATGCCACCATTTTGAAGTCTCCTATGACCTCCCAGCCATACTCATCATACTTCAAGGCGTCCAGCAAGGTCTTGATGCTGTTGTAATCCTCTTTGAGGTGCACCGAGTGAGCCAGGGGAAGAGACGGGTACTTGTTACCATTATGGAGCAGCATGGCTTTGAGGCTCCTGGATGAGCTGTCAATGAAGAGGTGCCACTCATTCTGGTTACAGGCGATTCCGATTGCCTCGAACAGACTGGTCACATTGTGGCAGAAGCAGAGCCCATCTTGACGGGTGAAGAAGCTGGAAAAAGGTTGGTGACGCTTCCTCTGATCTGCGACTTGCACACTTTCATCCAACAAGTTCCAATGCTTGAGCCTAGACGTCAAAAGCTCGGCATTGGACTTGGCGAGACCAAGATCTCTAATCAAGTCATTGAGATCTTTTTGGTTGGGGTAGTATGGGTTTCTCTCCTCAGCTCCACCTCTGAAATTGTCATCTGGATCTACAACGTCTTCCTCGCTCTCTGACTTGCTGCTCTCTTCTAAAGACGGTTTCTCTCTCTCCGGAGGAGTGGGTACGGGGAGCTCATGGCAGTGTGGCACCCGGGCGATGGATGAAGGAAAGTCCGGATACGTGATAGCAGGTGCATTCTTGCCAGTCCGACGTTTGGAAGGGTCCACCATGCAGAAGTAGCAGTTGCTTGAGTGGTCAGTGGGTTCCCGCCAAATTCTTGGGATAGCGAACTTCATGGTTCTCTTTTCCCCTCTGTACCATCCTACAAAAATACATTTATTCCACCCATGACTAATGTGTAAGAGATTCTCGCAACATTTTTCATATATGATATATTTTTTCAATAACATTGAAAATTGTAAAACATTTTAAAATTAAAAACTTTTAAAATTTTAAAAATTTTAACAAATTTTATAACATAAAATTCCGAGCAACAATTGTCCATCTTACCTTCCTGAGTTTTTTTGCAGTGCTCGCAGGTGAAATGAGGTGCCCAAATATGCCTTGTAGGCCTCACACATCTTAGCAGATGCTTCCACGGAGTACTTTTTCGTTCTTGTCTTGATAAATTGGCCGCAGACATAGCAAAATGCGTCTGCCGGATGCTTGCAGCCTCTTGATGCCATCTCAGAAAAATGCAGATATGTATCCACTTAGGCAGCTGGAACTAAACTGAACTGGTGGGCTTAAGGCCCCTGTATTTATACTACTATTTATATTACTGGAAAGTTCTAGAAAGTTCTAGAAGTTACTCCAAGTTTACTCAGCACTGAATCTATCTGGAATGTTCTGGAAAATAGGTAAATTTCAAAATATCACTGTCCTGGTCACAAAAGCAAAGTTTGTGGAGAATAATAGCCATTTTCTATACTTTTGAGGCATAAGCAATTAGGAAATAACACTTACTACCCAGGAACCAAAAAAAAAAAAAAAAAATTGTTACACGGTGTTATTATTATTATTATTATTTATTTCTTAGCAGACACCCTTATCCAGGGCAACTTACAGTCGTAAACAAAAATACATTTCAAGAATCACAGTACAAGTATTCATACAATTAAGAGCATGATAAAATACAGGTCTTCTTAATTAATGGAACTTTAGACAGTCCCTTAGACCTAAGTCTTTACGGAAGCTGAACTGGTAGTTGTGTATGGAAGGTGTTTAATAAAACATGGACCGGATCTGAGTCAGCACTAGATTTAAAAACATTAAAGGTTGTGTGTGTATGCAAGAGTCCACCCCACATTAAAAGGGTGCACACATTTCCTTTACATTACCCCCACATGCAGGGCAATCTGAAGATGTTTGAAGGGAAGGATGCAGTTATCTGTGAACACTTCAGTAAATACTGCTTTCCTGTGGGCTTTCTTTTATATATATAACTGTGGCAAAGTGGTAAGTAGTGCACAGGTGTACAGGTGATGCAGTGCTCAATACAATGACAAACAACAAAGTACTGGTGAAATGATGATGTTTATTTATAATCCAAATGTCACTTGACAACAGCAATAATAAAGGAGTACTGGCAATACACAACGATGTGCTCAGTGAAATAACCACGTAGTTACGTCCCGAAATAATAAACACAGTATAAATACACACAGAACACAAACACGATCACAAGTCCAGAGTGAGTGCTGAAGTGCAAGTGGTGAAATGCAATATATTAGTGAACACGAGTGCAGTGAAGTCCGGGTTGGGTGCTGGCCTTAATCGACAGCTCCTGGGTTGTGTTAGCCATCTATCAAGGACAAACAGAAACAGTTAGACTGACAAACAAACAAAACACGATAACACTCACGATTATTAATTACATCCATTAACCAACCAAAGGAACAGATCACTGGGCCACTTCCCCGAAATACCCTCAGTCACGCCCTCTTTCGGTGGCACGGCCAATCACGTATCCTCCAATCCGTGACTGACATATCGCCTACGCATTAAGGCCCCGCCCCCTTCCTGGATGGCTGGCTTCCGACTGACCCTGGAATGAACTGCCAAACCATCCATTATGGGGCACTCTGTTCCAGTTATACCGTGCCCTTACAGTTCAGAAGGGAGATGGTTGACTAGGATTCATTCGCTCTCTGTCACAATAACATATGCATTATTAGCTTTCATTCAATTAGTTGCATATTTAAAATAATATTACACATCTTTTACAAACAGCAACATGTGTTTATTGTATTCATATAATAGTTTTTTTTTTCTGTATGATTGACATATTAATTTATATGTTTTCTCCACTCCAGTTTATATGATTAGAATGGATATCCTTTGCATTCTTTCATTCATAACTTTGAAATGCTCAGTCTGAATTCCAAGTTAGAACTACAAGAAATCAAACCACATCCCATTTTATGCACACTGTGTTCAAATGTGTTAAGCACATGTAACAGGCAGTGTTGTGTGGTACGCTGCCGTTATGGATTCTGTCCAGTCCCCTTCCAGTGAGATGAGAGGAGGTTAAAAGTTATTTTGCATTGTGGTAAAGACGGTTGCTTGCGGTGTGCAGTGTTGCCGGTTCGTGCCCAGCCTCAGCCCCGTTAAGGACACCATAGGTACCTGTTTATTGATGAGGCCAGTCACTTTATTAGCTGAATTGGGACTTTAAAAATGTAAACCATGTATGTCATATAAATCCACCTTTTCTCCAATTAATTGTTAAAGACACAGAACACTACTTAAGCACGAGAACCCCGATCAGATGACATTATTGCCTTCTAGTTGATCGCATTGGAAAATATTAGTTAAGTAACAGACAAGGACAAGGTCAACTACCAGTGTAATGCCCAATAATTAGTGTTTAATTATGATTAGAGACTGATATTTAAAAACATTTTTAATCTCCAACTTACAGGTTTAGTTACCCTTTCAAGGTTTTGCTTTCTGTCCATTTTGTTGTTTTATTTTTATCCTAGAAATTTTATTTGAACGCTCTGCCCTACAATGCTGCATCCTTATTGGAGGAGGTAAGTTGCAGTGCAGACAGGAGCCGTACACTCTCCTCCTGTTAGAGTTTGCAGGAATCAGATTTCATTGCTTAAACTGGACGCTAATCAAGATTTTAGAAGGTGTCGGCTAAATAGAGAAACCGTTGATCATCTCTGTAAAGGACTCTGTTTCATTTGAATAATTCTATTTTAATCTCAACCCTGGTCCTCCATCACCTTCCATCATCAAGTTATTGGAGTTACATGGGCTTTAGATCAGAAGTACCAATAATAGAGAGAACATGACAAAACCTATACTGTATCAGAACAGCATGTAAAACGTTTTCTCTGGAGATAGTGTTCAGATTCTGTCTGGTACAGTCGGTGAGATGAGAGGATGTTAAAATGACAAACCCTATACTGTATCAGAACAGCGTGTAAAACATTTTCTCTGGAAATAGTGTTTGGATTCTGTCTGGTACAGTCAGTGAGATGAGAGGATGTTGAAATGACAAACCCTATACTGTATTAGAACAGCGTGTGAAACGTTTTCTCTGGAGATAGTGTTCAGATTCTGTCTGGTACAGTCGGTGAGATGAGAGGATGTTAAAATGACAAACCCTATACTGTATTAGAGCAGCGTGTAAAACGTTTTCTCTGATTCTGTCTGGTACAGTCGGTCAGATGAGAGGAGGTTAAAAGCTCTAAAACCACGAATGTAGACGAGCCTGGCTCTTCTGCATTGTGTTAAGATGCTTGCTTGCTTTGTGTGGGGTCACCACCCTGTTACACATACAGTGCAGATGTGATTTGACTCTTATGGTTGTCTGTTAAAAACCTGCTACTAAACCTTGGGGCAACCAAACAATGTGTACCTTTATTCATTTTTAAATCCAGTAGATCAGATTTTTTTGGAGAAATATCCTGTTCACCCTATAGTAAAAAATTGAACTAATTAAACTGTATAAACCCTTGGGCAATATCCTAATAATACTACTACTACTACTACTAATAATAATAATAATAATAATAATAATAATAATAATAATAATAATAATAATAATAATAATAATAATTCTCTGACCTATATAATCAAAGATATTGGAAATGACACAAATCCTATCACATTAAAGGGTTCTCTTGTTTATTAAAGTGGTTCTAGTTGACAGAATAATTCCATTCAATTCACTAATTCTTGCCTGTTGTGTACTTCCATTAACTGATATGTTCTGAAAGAAACATGCACGGTATTTTAAAAATGTGATAGTGTCTACAGTAAGGTTAAGAAATCTCTGTTTGCAAGCCTTACTTTCAACAAGTCCTGCACTGCCTTTCAAACCCTGGCCACATTCTGTAAGCAACCTGGAGAATACTGCAAATGTCAGTGTTCATTTTAATGAAGACGATTTCAAAATACACAACATCAAAGATTCAGAAAAATAGACTGGACAGGAGAGGAGTAGATAGAGGTATATGTTATGGATGGACTAGAAGTATAAAAAAAAAAAAAGATTTATCTCAGACTATTAACCAAAGCACTTTGGGGAGAGCTGGTAGGTAAAAGCACTAAAATATTTTCTGTTGGGGTATGTTACAGAGCCCCTGGAATAGAAATGATAGCAAATTATTATAGAAGCAATTAATAATGCAGAGGCAGGAATACTGTAATCATGGCGGATTTCAATTTACCAGTATGAACTGCGAAAATTTTGTGGGATGTGGTTTTGAGAATAAAACAAACAAAAAGAAAAAATGTTTGTGTCCTTCTTAGATCAGATCATGTAGTGCTTGTCTTCTGTTGTTAAAGATGTATAAACAATGATGAGTATATAGTCAGTATATTTTTCTAATAGTTTATAAAAATATTTGAATGAAACAGAATGTGGTATGAAAGGTCCAGCATGTTGTGTCTTTTTTATTTTTTATGAAAGCAAAGCACTTTAAAATCTCTATATGTTAAAGTACATGAGTCAGCCATTGGTGTAGACTTTAGAGCAGAAGATTAATTTAGTCGTTCAGTCGTTCATCTATACCAGTCCATGTCTTTTCAACAGGGGGAGTCATAATTTTACAACAATCAAATTTGAGATTTTTTGTTTTTATTGCTGGGAACATAAGGTATTTCCCAAGCATTTCTCACACACACACAACCGGACCATGAACAATTGTTTACCTTAAAGAAACTTCTCCATTACAGTCTTTCTCAATCGCTAAAGCACAGTTACTGATACTATTAGCACAATTCTCAAAACAGTTAACACAAACACCAAAACAGTTGAGCGATTTGCAAAACATCAAATACAATTGCAAAATGAAGCAAACAGGGGCTCCTGAGTGGCGCATCCGGTAAAGACACTCCACCTGGAGTGCAGGATGTGCCCTATAGCTTGGAGATCGCCGGTTCGAATCCAAGCTATGCCACTGCCGACCGTGGACGGGAGTTCCCAGGGGGCAGCGCACATTTGGCCGAGCACTGCCCAGGCGGGGTGTGGTTAGGTCGGCTGGGGAGTGTCAATGTTATTGTAACAGAATCCACAGGCCTGGTTAACAACCTCCCCTCATCCCTCTTATTCACCACTAGCAAGAAGGATCTTTGAACAGGCAACTAGCAGCCCTCAAATGACATCAACGTTCCTCACCTGGCATGTGTATATACATTGCTATGCAAAAGTCTTAGACATGTTGCATTTTTCTACTCTAACCCTAACCCTAACAATTTACTCAAAGCCTCCACTTGTGTTTTCTACTATTAAAACAACCTTGACTTGCATAAAGAAGGACAAACATTGAGTGAAATAGCTCGCATGGACAAGGTGTTGAGTGACGCAAATTGAATTGGCTTGCTTGCTTTACTCACCACATGCCTGATGAGGAGGGCTTTATCGCTAAAATGCACATCATGAGAAATAGGTGGTTTACAGTTTGAGAAGAAAGCTGTTTGATTTGTTTCGGGTGCTTGGAAGCTTCAATGCAAATTGGAGCCATATACACTTTTGTTTGGCTGCTTATGGTGACAAAAGAACAGAAAACTATCAGATTTGTGACAAACGCTGTAGGCTTAGCATGACACAGTTCATATTTATTACAACTTTTGCCATTTCATTAAGTGTGAGACACGATTTCGGATTTTGTAAACATGCAATCGAAGGGAGCTGAAACCAGTATTAAAGTTTGAGACATTCATGGCTTGACACCAGATCCCTCAATGATAACCTTTAATTGTCTGGTGTGTGTGAGCAAATAAAATAACACCAGTGACACTTGCGGGTCACTGTTCCCTGGCAGCTGATAATCTTCTGACACAGAACTATGCCTGCCCTACTTAGAAAGCAACAGCTGAATAACAAAGAGCTGACACAGGCAATGAAGCACTTGAAATATGTGCCTGTGGATGGAGTGGGACGGAGCACCCTGTCTGATTGAAAAGTCTGGTACAGCCGGAGGTAGTCTGGTGTCAGGCTGTCCCCCGCACCTCAGTTTTGTCTACACATTCTCAGCCAGGGTCTGTGGACGGAGTGGGATGGAGCACCCCGTCTGATTGAAAAGTCTGGTACAGCCGGAGGTAGTCTGGTGTCAGGCTGTACCCCGCACCTCAGTTTTGTCTACACATTCTCAGCCAGGGTCTGTGGACGGAGTGGGACGGAGCACCCTGTCTGATTGAAAAGTCTGGTACAGCCGGAGGTAGTCTGGTGTCAGGCTGTCCCCCGCACCTCAGCTCTGTCTACACGTTCTCAGCCAGGGTCTGTGGACGGAGTGGGACGGAGCACCCCGTCTGATTGAAAAGTCTGGTACAGCCGGAGGTAGTCTGGTGTCAGGCTGTCCCCCGCACCTCAGCTCTGTCTACACGTTCTCAGCCAGGGTCTGTGGACGGAGTGGGACGGAGCACCCTGTCTGATTGAAAAGTCTGGTACAGCCGGAGGTAGTCTGGTGTCAGGTTGTCCCCCGCACCTCAGCTCTGTCTACACATTCTCAGGCATGGTCTGTGGACGGAGTGGGACGGAGCACCCTGTCTGATTGGAAAGTCTGGTACCGCGGGAGGTAGTCTGGTGTCAGGCTGTCCCCCGCACCTCAGCTCTGTCTACACGTTCTCAGCCAGGGTCTTGTCTGTGAGGTGCTGTGCTGACTGATGGGTCATGAGACTGAGCTTTGTGCACATGAAGCAGCTCCTGGCGCTCTGTAATTCTCTGCTTTCTATAGGAGAGGCCTCATCCCCCCAATGCAATGATCTCCAGTGGCAATGCAGTGGCACCGCAGTGGAAATCTATAGGTTCAAACATGCAATGATAGCACAAGGGTAGTCATATGAGGGATTGGTGTAATGTTATCACACTGGAAACAATGTCCTCTTTTGTTAATGGTATCACAGGGGTAATCCATTGCAGTGTGGACATTCCTTAGCACAAGTTCTTGAGACTATAGATCATATGGACATGCATACTACAGTACTGACAGCTCATTGAAGACTATATATTATGGAGCACTTGTCCAGTCCTAATGCAAATATGCATGATACTATGCATGAACATTTGCAATAATAATAATAATAATAATAATAATAATAATAATAATAAAAATAATAATAATAATAATAATAATAATAATAATAATAATAATAAAGTTATATTAAGTCAGGTAGAACTCAGGTACTGTATATGACTGATAAATATGACTGATAATAGTGTGACAATAACCAAAGTGATATTATCAGTAGCTTGTTCTCATTTACTCCTATTATTTTCTTCTTTTTTAATAAATATTTTTATTACATTTTTAAATAACGTACATGCAATCTTATAATACAAACATATTCTCAAATATATAACGTTAACATTCATACATGTATCAATCTAAACCCACACCCCACCCCCATACTTCAGTAAGAATTATTACATCATAGGACTAGCATGATAAAACACGTTACAACATGTTTTAAAAGTCCCTGTACTGAGCCGACATTTATATATCTAAGATATCTAGGGCTTCTGCTTTTTTGTTTTTATTAATTCCATTTTTGGTGCTTTTTTTTAAACTATTTTTGAGTTTCGGGGCTGTGACAGGATGGCTGACGTGGTGACGTCAGGCCAGATGCAGGAAGAAAACAAAGGCAGGTACTGCAGGGCAACAAATACAGTATTTAAGCAAAAACAGTGCTCACA
Source organism: Acipenser ruthenus (assembly GCF_902713425.1). NCBI lineage: Eukaryota > Metazoa > Chordata > Actinopteri > Acipenseriformes > Acipenseridae > Acipenser > Acipenser ruthenus. Next base: position 106,221,626 of record NC_081192.1, on the reverse strand, counting down.
GAGCGAAATAAATATTCAAACAAAAACAAATCACAAACACTAAACAAAACACCAAACACACAGGTCAGGCTGGGCAGATCGCTTTCACTTATCCTATGTTGGTCTTTTTTTTACTTTTCCTTTTTCTCCTCGCTCTCTCTCATTCTCTCCTCTTCTGAACACCCACCCCGAGTGCAGAGAGCCGCAGGCTTTTATTTACTATGGCCGAGGGGTTAACTATCAATTATCTCATTACCCCTCGGCCACAATCTGCACAAGTTTTTTAAATACTACTCGCAGAGGACGAGCTGACGACCTCGCCTCTGCCAGAACACATTTAAATGAAAATAAACAAAACATATGGCTTCGCTGTCACATTTATAAAACGATAACAAAACACGGCTATGCCATCATATTTATAAATAAATAAATCATAACAATAACAATAATAATAATAATAATACTACAACAAAACAAATACAAAATAATAAATTGCACAGGGGCAGAGGGGTACCCCGTTCTAAAAATAAATAATACATTGTCTGGTAGAGCCTCTCCAGCTGTCATGCATACAGCATTAGATGGAAGTTGGACATGTCTCTTGTTATTTTCTAGTGGGGACATTTCCTCGTGATGATGAGACGTGGAGGGCACATTAACATGAGCAGTATTAAAGGAGTTTGACGGCATGTTGTTCCTTGTAACTGAAAGCATTTCCTTTCTTGTGTCCTGGCTTGGATAGTCAGCATTAACTTCTTTGAGTTTTCAAAACACAATATAATTGAAGAGAAAGCACCATGGTGTAATGCCAAGTGCTATGGGCTGACTAAATGCAGTCTGAGATCAGAGAACACTTTGACATGATAAGAAAACCCTGGACGCTCCCAACAGAACAGAACCACTTGCCAGCCTGACACCGACTGTCAGCCCCTCTAACAGTGTGTAAGATCTGCTGTCTTGCCGAGCATAAGAAGGGCATTTGGTTTGGAAAGGGTTACAGTCTGACATCTGCATGTTAGCAAGCAAGGGGGGGACACTGCATTGATGGGCTGAAGTTGTGTTGTGTAAAAAAGAGTAATGCTTCCCTGCTCTGGGGAATTGACAGAGCAAATTAAGCCAGCAACCCTGTAAAGTGGATAAGTGTCTTCTCTGGTCAATATTACACGTAGGAGAAGCAGTGTGGTGGACATACAGTAAATGCACATTTTAAAGTAGCTACTGTGGCTGTCAATCAACATTTCATGAAGTTAATTGAGATTTTAGGTGCTTATTTGCTACAGTGCTTGACATTTTGTTGATATCTTCATTCCATACATTATTTTTCTGAAGATGTCTATGGATTTGTTGAAGTATTGGTACAACCTGGACATGTGTAAAATAAAAACTGAACAATTTCAAAACAGAACTGCTCAGTAGTTATTGCTACCATAAATGACAAGTATCTCAACATTTTTAACATTGTTAGCATAGACAATGCTGTGCTTAGGCACACAGCTCCACAATGATCATAAATGTTTTTTTTTATTATTATTTGGTCAGTTAATGTGATTATAATATTTGGGCTTTTACCTTCAATACCTAACAAAACACAAAGACTGCCAACCACGGGGCTCCCTTGTCTTTTTCATTTACACATCGAAATATCTTGGAATTCAGAAACCAAGTGAATAAGAGAACTGTAATCTGCATTCCAGCTCAATGGCATAGCACAAGCATCTGAATAGCTAACACCGTACACATGTACATTACAAATTGTTGTCATTTATCTTTACAGTATATAACGTCTTACATAATCTGTGAAGTATTTCTAAATGACACTGTGTACAGTATGTGTGTGTGGAGAAGGGTATTGCTCATGAGCAAAAAACTGCATGTGCATCTATTTCTTTTTGCATACCAGCGTTACTGACTGAAAACATCAGGATCTTTTACCTCCTGTCTGTCAGCTAATATCTCCTAAACCTGAACAGTATACATAGCTGCTACACTTAATCAAAATAACAAGCAGCAATCATTTACTGCAAGGGATGCACTTCCCAGTAATTAACAGCAGAGACCTTGTGTACCATTGCCTTGGAAACAACCCTACCCCCCACCACTGCCTCCTGGAGTAGATTGGATGTGCCTTCAATACTTCAGAACCAGTAGATGTACTCTGAAAGCAGGACTTATTTTCATGTCCATAAGTATGATTAGCTCTTTACTGTATGTGCACGAAAGTTGGTTGGCAAGTTATTGATTTTGCAACAACACTTCAGTTCAGCCGCCCCTGTTCAATCATCTCCGATTGTAAGCTGGGAGAGAGAGAGAGAGAGTTAGAGAGAGAGAGAGATATGGCAGGAGCTACTGAAGACTCAAACAGCAGGTCTACTGAAATGCTGCCTGTTTTATTCGACTGTTCGAATGCTGTTCTGTGTTAAACAGTAAAACAGTTTTATTGCACATAAAGAGCTGTATACTGTATAGTAAGTTATCAATTACAAGAGCTACGGTGGCATCAGGACAAAGGGGATACAAGGTAGCTTGTGGGGCATTTTGATCAACACATGTCAGCCGGGATACGTTACAGCTGGAGTTTACTATATATATATATATATACATATATAGGCACTGTCTGTGAGTGAAGTACTCTTGTAGAGACCTTGCTTGATGGACAGCTCAGAGCTATTCGGGAGCTGTTTAAGACTACATGTTCTGAACTGCATTCCAATTCTATTTCACAATCGCAACACTGAGTGAATATAAAATGGAGTGTGGAATTGGAATGGGGCGTGCCTGCTTGGTTTGATTGATGGGGTTTAAAGACTCATTACTTTTATGATGTTTACTAGCAAAAAGCATGACCACTGTGTACCTGCACCTCTAGATCTGGGACAGCGGCCTTCTAGATGTTGATGAAGATGATGGGACAACCATCAATATTAGTACAGCTAGTTTAGAGATGACCTATACAGTGTAAAAAACAATTATAAGCTGTTATGTTTATTGTATAACCTATATTCGGCTCTATACAAAAACTAGAACACTCAATAATGTTACATAAATTTCATTGATTACAATTCTTGCTCAATGTTAAAATCAGTAATGTGTGTATGCTGATTTTGCACATATTGACGTGCGGTGAAGAGTATGGAACAACCCTGAATATTAGGGCAGTTAGATTAAAGGTGTCATATACAGTTTAAAAAACAAACAAACAAACCAAACAAAACAAAACAAAAAGTTATAATATGATACTGTATTTAAGAAGGTGTTATTGTATAAGCTCCAATATCATCTCTATACAGAAATTAGAAAACACTCAATAGTGGTACATTTCGAAATACTAGAAGAACTGACTGACATCTGTGTCTGTTAAGTTGCTGCTGAGTTTTATGTTTTATGACTGATTATGTGTTTTTAACTCCTTATTTATTGTGTTTGATGTTGTTTGCTGTGGTGGTGGAAGCCTCTTGCCAGACCATCGTTGTGAATGAGAATTTGTTCTAATTGACTCATCTGGATAAACTAAGGTTTTGATTGATTTAACTTTTGACTAACGCTGTGACTTTCTCAGTGTTCAAATCCGGAATGTGCGATGTTGCACATATTGATATGTGAATGGTGCTAGTAACAGCAGATCACGTAAGCAAGAGAAAAAAGTCAAACAAATATATTTTTTTAAGATGGCAAATTATCCAAATGCTCTACTCTGTAGGAAAACGGGATGATACGTTTGATACAAGAAAAAATATTCAGATGTTAGGAACAACAAAAAAAAGGAAAAAAGCATCGTACATTAAAAAAAAAATCAAAATGTTTGTATTTTCTCATATTAAAATATATATATTTTTTCATTTTCTTGAGACAAAACCCCCCTGTCCTTCAGAGTATTATCCACCCTTGAGCTCTCTGTATGTGATCTTGCCCTGGCTGCACAGCAGACTGCTGTTACACGCTGTGACATTCTCATACAGACGTGCACATGCACCCAGACTGTACAAACTCAACATGTCACTTCCATTTTCTTTTTATTCCTGCACACTTTATTATGCAACCATAGAAGCTATATAGGTTAGCAAGATATGTTATGTGCTACACAAAGATACTCTTCCAAACAGTGGTGTAAAAAGCTGATATTCTTGTACAGAACTGAAAGCATAATTTTTATGGATGCAGATTCTGTATTAATTTTGTATTCTATAATAACCTTTAAGTGTCATTCAGAAAAAATATATATATATATATATTTGAACAGCATTTGTGAAGCTGCACTGATGAGATCAAATATCAGAAAGATGATAGCTGCCATGCTTCATCAGAGCAACGCCCTGTCTCCTGATATAACCCAGTGGCAGAACACAGATAGTGGCAAAGCACAGATAGTGGTAGTGCACAGATTTGCCATTGATATCCTTTATATATCTTCTCTACCTGCATGAAAACCTCTGGGTGTGAGACTTTCAATTTTCAGTCAGTAATTGGTGATATAGAAACAATAGGCACTCATGTGAAAAAGTTAGACTAAATATGGAGTTTAGGTGAACGTAAATCATTTTGCAAAGCCGTAAATACTCAAGAAAAACATGTTTATTTAGATTAACTTTCTGCTCTTTAAATGGTTAAAAGCGAAGTAACTTCACAACACATTTTCATACCATTCTTCACACTGTCCCCTTACCTTTCTATGATGCTTGCAATCCTTCCGAGTGGTTCTCAGTGTAATTGGTCAGATGTACACCTGCGTTAAAGAGTCTTGACGAGGAATTGTGGAACTGCTATACAATGCATTGCCTTTCATCACAAGGATCCCAAAGTGCTTCAGACACGCACACACACGCACACACACGCACACACAAGCACACACACATGCACACACACATGCAGACACACACACACACACGCACACACACACGCAGACACACACACAGACACATACACGCACACACATGCACACACACACGCAGACACACACGCAGACACACACACAGACACATACACGCACACACAAGCACACACACACACACATGCAGACACACACACACACGCACACACACACGCAGACACACACACGCAGACACACACACAGACACACACACGCACACACATGCACACACACACGCAGACACACACACACACTCAGATACACACACACACACACACGCAGACACACACACACGCAGACACACACGCAGACACACACACAGACGCAGACACACACACACACGCACACACACATGCAGACACACACACACACATGCACACACACACGCAGACACACACACGCAGACACACACACAGACACATACACACACACACATGCACACACACACGCAGACACACACGCAGACACACACACAGACACATACACGCACACACAAGCACACACACACACACATGCAGACACACACACACGCACACACACACGCAGACACACACACGCAGACACACACACAGACACACACGCACACACATGCACACACACACGCAGACACACACACACACTCAGATACACACACACACACACGCAGACACACACACACGCAGACACACACACAGACGCAGACACACACACACACGCACACACACATGCAGACACACACACACGCAGACACACACGCACACACGCACACACACACGCAGACACACACACAGACGCAGACACACACACACACACACACATGCAGACACACACACACGCAGACACAAACACATGCAGACACACACACACACACGCAGACACACACACAGGCGCAGACACACACACACACGCAGACACTCACACACACGCAGACACACACACACGCAGACACACACACACACACACGCAGACATACACACACATACAAACACACACAGACACACAAACACACACATACAGACACACACAGACACACACACACATACATGCACACACACACGCAGACACACACACACACGCAGACACACACACACATACAGACACACACAGACACACACACACACAGACACACACAAGCACACACACACACAGACACACAGACACACAGACACACACACGCAGACACACACACACACACACAGACACACACACATACAGACACACACAGACACACACACACACACACACAGACACACACAAGCACACACACACACACACACACAGACACATACACACACACGCACACGCACACATGCATGCACACACACAAAATGAACAATTAAACCATTACATTAAAAAAAACATTTAATACAACAGAAATTAAAAAAGAGCTACAAAATGTGGTTTTAATTGTAAAATTAAATAAACTAAGATTTTAAAAAAGCCAGTTTGTAAAAACAGAATAATTAAAAACAGTCTAATAAAACACATGGAAAACGTAATTAAAAAAAGGACAAAAGAACAGGAAAACTAAGATGGGAAAGGGTAGTGTAGGGTAGATCTGCCGAGGTGTCTTTATAGCAGTAATAACCCTCGTGTGCACAGCAGCGTGTTGCCAGCAAAACAAAAGGAAACCTCCGCAGAAATGGCAGATCACTAGATATTGCTGTCTCTCACTAAAAATATACTGTGGTTGATCCAGCCTGTGTCACTAATATATATACAGACGTGCTCAAATTTGTTGGTACCCCTCCACAAAAAACGAAGAATGCACAATTTTCTCTGAAATAACTTGACAACTGACAAAAGTAATTGGCATCCACCATTGTTTATTCCATATTTAATAGAAATCAGACTTTGCTTTTGATTTTTTATTCAACATAATATTGTAAATAATAAAACAAATGAAAATGGCATGGACAAAAATGATGGGACCGCTAACCTAATATTTTGTTGCACAACCTTTAGAGGCAATCACTGCAATCAAACGTTTTCTGTAGCTCTCAATGAGACTTCTGCACCTGTTAACAGGTAGTTTGGCCCACTCTTCCTGAGCAAACTGCTCCAGCTGTCTCAGGTTTGATGGGTGCCTTCTCCAGACTGCAAGTTTCAGCTCTTTCCATAGATGTTCAATAGGATTCAGATCAGGACTCATAGAAGGCCACTTCAGAATAGTCAAATTTTTTGTTCTTATCCATTCTTGGGTGCTTTTAGCTGTGTATTTTGGGTCATTATCCTGTTGGAGGACCCATGACCTGCAACTGAGACAGAGCTTTCTGACACCGGGTAGTACGTTTCGCTCCAGAATGCCTTGATAGTCTTGAGATTTCATTGTGCCCTGCACAGATTCAAGGCACCCTGGGCCAGGCACAGCAAAGCAGCCCCAAAACACAACCGAGCCTCCTCCATGTTTCACTGTAGGTATGGTGTTCTTTTCTTTGAAAGCTTCATTTTTTCGTCTGTGAACATAGAGCTGATGTGACTTGCCAAAAAGCTCCAGTTTTGACTCATCTGTCCAAAGGACATTCTCCCAGAAGGATTGTGGCTTGTCAATATGCATTTTAGCAAATTCCAGTCTGGCCTTTTTATGTTTTTCTTTCAAAAGTGGAGTCCTCCTGGGTCTTCTTCCATGGAGCCCACTTTCGCTTAAAAAGCGACGGATGGTGCGATCAGAAACTGACGTACCGTCACCTTGGAGTTCAGCTTGTATCTCTTTGGCAGTTATCCTTGGTTCTTTTTCTACCATTCGCACTATCCTTCTGTTCAATCTGGGGTCGATTTTCCTCTTGCGGCCGCGCCCAGAGAAGTTGGCTACAGTTCCATGGACCTTAAACTTCTTAATAATATTTGCAACTGTTGTCACAGGAACATCAAGCTGCTTGGAGATGATCTTGTAGCCTTTACCTTTACCATGCTTGTCTATTATTTTCTTTCTGATCTCCTCAGACAACTCTCTCCTTTGCTTTCTCTGGTCCATGTTCAGTGTGGTGCACACAATGATACCAAACAGCACAGTGACTACTTTTCTCCATTTAAACAGGCTGAATGACTGATTACAAGATTGGAGACATGTGTGATACTAATTAAATAAACTAATTAGTTTGCAATATCACTATAATCCAATTATTTATTATCTTTTCTAAGGGGTACCAACAAATGTGTCCAGGCCATTTTAGAATATCTTTGTAGAATAAGCAATAATTCACCTGTTTTCACAGCTTCTTTGCTTTATTCTATGACATACCAAAGGCATGCAAGTATACATGATAAAATAGCTTTTAATTTCACTTCACTTTTCAGGAGGAATGAAGCATTATTTCAATGAGCTGTAAGGGTACCAACAAATTTGAGCACGTCTGTATATATATATATATATATAGCAGACAACTAGAACTGAAGAGCAGCTGCTGAACGCAGGTGAAAGCTAATCATTACAATTACTGTGCCTGTAATTGGAAATAAGAAGCAATGATTGCAAAAATCATACAAAAGAACAGCCAATCAATCATTAAAAACCTTCATTTATCCAGATGAGTCAATTGAGAACAACTTCTAATTTACAATGATGACCTGGCATGAGGCTCACAAAACTACAGCACAACATAAAACACAATAAAAAAACACATGCTATTATTCAGCTATTCATTGGACTTATTAAACCATGTTGTTCTTCCTACCTGTATCACCTATTGTGTGCATGAACCCCAGCTGCTCTGCACATTGACTGTTGTGTGATGTGTTTCTATTCTTTTCCAGCTGTAAGTAAAAACTAGCACAGAAGAATCAGGATGAAAAGATGGCAACCTTGTTGTTACCAGCGGGTCCTGACAGCTTGCACCGGTTCACTCGTGAATCCCTGGCTGCTATTGAGAACCGCATCGCCGCGGAGCAGGCCCGGAATGCCAAGCAGGAGTACCGAGAGGTTCTGGGAGACCAGGAAAAGCCACGGGCACGACCCGACCTCGAAGCCAGCAAGCAGCTGCCGCGCATATATGGGGACATCCCTTCCCAGCTCATCGGAGAGCCTCTGGACGATCTTGACCCTTTTTACAACTGCAAAAAAGTGAGTGAGCTGTTTGAAGTGTGAATAGTGAATGCTGCATAGGGCAGGGGTGGCCAAAGTCAGCCCTTCCAGTCTTGATCTTTGTTCTCAACCCTGTTCAATGACATTTTTAAAGTAAATTGAGAACGTTATCAGAAATACGAAGTCACAAGTCACAATACATGATTTTATTGTGTATATTGTAAATGTACTGTCGGTCATGATGGCCTGCTTTTCTTTTAGCAGCCCCTGGATTTAGGTAATGACAATCATAAGAGAAATAAAGGAATCATTTCAATGTGATTTATATTAATTACCAAAAGAATTGGGGAAATATAGAGGTTCCTCTAACAATACACATAACTTTTAAATCCTGTAAAAATCTGAAAAGACCCACGTGTCCTCACCACTTATTATTTTTTGAAATAATACATGTGTTACTAGAGATACAGATCGGTCCTGTTGCTGAAGAGCTACCCATGGGCATATTATGAGGCCTGATGTTAGATAATGATTTCAGAGTTTCTTTATGTCCTGGAGAGTAAGTATTGTACCTTACAGGCATCCTAAACTGAACCCATGTATGGGCTTCTGCATTTCAAAATGACATCTCTGCCCCCAGAGGGGGTTCCTCCTCAAAAAGAGTGACACTCTGGAGAATCTGGGATGAATGCTTGTGGCATTTAGGATATGAACTTGCTTCAGCTTTGAGGATATATTAACTTAAGCTGCAGGCATCATCTCTGTTTGTTAAATGCAATCACAATGATCATGCGACTAGCACAGCTGGGATTAGTGTCTGGGCTTGACATTTTAACTGGCCTGAAATGACTCACAGCACAGCCCCGGAGTGTATTTCGTCTTCCTTACTGGAACTGCTCTGGAGATGTTAGTAATAATTCTAAAACACTGCTGTTTGATTATTATAAGGTCCTGTAAACACAGTTTCTTTCCTACATCTCATATGATAACCGATGATTACATTTATTAACACATAACTAACATATAAATATATCAGATCACATTGCAGTATATTGCATTTCAACATTCATTCATGTAAATTAATTAATAGAGCCATCTGTATAAGTTTCTGACTGCCCACATACAGTGCTTGCTTATTTAGAGTTAACGTAGGTTAGCCCTTTTAGTTTTGATGTTTTATTGTGTCTGCTGCAGTACAAGCTAATAAGCTGAGAAAGTAACACACAGCACATCTAACACATTAAAGCTGAGAGTGCCATGAGCAACAGGTCACCCTGCTGTAAACCCACAGCATGTAGAATGCAATCACAGCATCAGAAATGCAGCTCTGTGCACACAGCTCAGTCAACTTAGTGTCAGGACCATGAAAAGAAAAATAAGCACCCTGGCTACACCTCCATGTAGAACAGCACCAACCTCATCAGAGAGTTTGTGAACCCTGCCTTGCAAATTGCATCTCGATGTGCCTCAGCTTTACTTAAACTTGTAATATCACCCCATAGTCATAAGAAAAGACTGTTGCATTGATAAATGCCTTGTGGTCCTGTGTATTGTCATTCATGTTACAGTAGCACTATAGAGTACAGTATTGAATGACCATGCATACCCTGGTGACATGCAGTGCCTAAAAGCAGCGGCCTTGGGTAATCACTAATTGCTTGTCTTTAAGCAGCAATTCCTTTTACTTCCTGACAATCAGGCGGTTTTTGTGTTTTGTGTAAAGATCTTTTTCTCTCTCTCTCTCTCTCTCTCTCTCTCTCTCTCTCTCTCTCTCTCTCTCTCTCTCTCTCTCTCTCTCTCTCTCTCTCTCCTCACAGACATTTATAGTACTGAACAAAGGAAAGGCGATCTTCCGATTTAATGGCACATCTGCACTGTACATATTTAGTCCTTTCCATCCAATCAGAAGAGCTTCAATTAAAGTTTTAGTGCATTCATATCCTTTTTCTTGGTTGATAGAAATTGAAAGGGTTTGAAATCCACTAACTGGTTTGAGTGTATTCCTTTGGTGACAGCTGTTAATTACAACGCCATACTGTCTGGGATTACATTTTAATGTTCCAGTTTTGGAAGGTTATATTTTTTCCATTTCCAGAATAATGGTGTTGGATATAAATGCAAATGCATTTATGGAATGTTAGAGTTAAGCAAGACCAGGTTCAGAATGGTTATTGACCTTGTCACAGCATGAGTAAACACAGTACTGTAGACTGCTGAGGATCTTTATGTTATAGTAAAGCAAGACCAGGTTCAGAATGGTTATTGACCTTGTCACAGCATGAGTAAACACAGTACTGTAGACTGCTGAGGATCTTTCAGCCAATTGGAGAGCTGCTGTATTCCATGACATCAACTATACCATACTGAGTTTTTACTGTGCTTTATTCTCAATATTGGTACAGCTGATGTCACCCGTTTAAAAAAAAAAAAAAAAAAAAACTGACAAATCCCATTCAACTGCAAAGTCAATTCAAAATGCTGACATCACAATGGGCCAAGTATCTCGGTCACTTAACAATATTCTCTTCATCATCCTTTAAAGAGTTAAAGGACTACAAGCATTTATGAATGGGTTTGTTCACTTCTGCTTGTGCCGATATTCCATGTAAATGCAGGCATTCACCAAATCAAGCCCTCTCATTGGCTAAAAGGCTTGTAGATCCGGAGGGGGCATGTCACATTTAAAGAAGGTTAAAGGGCATCTATCAGCAGCTATGGATTGCTTAAACTGCAACCCAAATGGGTTCCAAAAAGGAACACCTAGAGTACATCAAACGGGCGCCTCCATACCCATCACTGCACTGAATATTAGTGATTGACTAGCTTTGTATTTAGTACGTTTTGTCGATTCAATGTATAAGTTGAAAACAAAATATCTTTATCAAAAACATTTTTATATACCCTTATAATGAATCACCGTAGTAGCTGATCACAAGAGGAAGCTAAGCTTTAAAAATAATCATAATAATTAAACGTTCACTCACTTAGGTGGAAGAAAGTTGAAAAAACGAACCATGACTCGCCTATAAACATGTGACAATGCAATGTAGAAATAGGTCCAAGAATGACCTCACAGTGCTGATAAGAACAACAATGCCCTCAAACAGTGACGCTACTGCTGTATTAGGGGTTCCAAAATTAATACACGATCAAATAACTCAAAGTTAATATATAATGTATATTTAATTGGCATTCATATTATTTGATTATATACAACAAATCTGAAATAACAAGAAAAGACTGCAGTTAGAATCCATAATGAATGCAAAAGCAGGATTCAATGTTTATAACTTAAAGCTGGGGGATCCAAAGAAGCTGCACTATAGAACTGTACATGCCTCTTTTACATTCCTATCCAGTGACCAGCACTTTGACATTTGTGTTCAGAAGTCTGATTGGGAGTCACTTTCCATTGTACGCCAAGTTCTAATGGCTGTTTCCCAGCTGTATCCTGGCCAAAACACACTGTTGCTAAAAATAAAAATAAAAAAGCGTTTCAAAGTGTAAAGAAATATTAGTCTTACGGACACTTTGCTCATGGCATGACTGATAAGAATCACAAGAGAAATTCTGTAGGTGTCTGGATATACCATAATAGTGCTTTTAAACCCTGATCCAACTCTTAAACACAGCAATGAGTGTCCATTATACCATAGCAGTGCTTTCAAACCCTAACCCAACTCTTAAACACAGCAATGAGTCTCCATTATACCATAGCAGTGCTTTCAAACCCTGATCCAACTCTTAAACACAGCAATGAGTCTCCATTATACCATAGCAGTGCTTTCAAACCCTGATCCAACTCTTAAACACAGCAATGAGTCTCCATTATACCATAGCAGTGCTTTCAAACCCTGATCCAACTCTTAAACACAGCAATGAGTCTCCATTATACCATAGCAGTGCTTTCAAACCCTGATCCAACTCTTAAACACAGCAATGAGTCTGCATTATACCATAGCAGTGCTTTCAAACCCTGATCCAACTCTTAAACACAGCAATGAGTCTCCATTATACCATAGCAGTGCTTTCAAACCCTGATCCAACTCTTAAACACAGCAATGAGTCTCCATTATACCATAGCAGTGCTTTCAAACCCTGATCCAACTCTTAAACACAGCAATGAGTCTCCATTATACCATAGCAGTGCTTTCAAACCCTGATCCAACTCTTAAACACAGCAATGAGTCTGCATTATACCATAGCAGTGCTTTCAAACCCTGATCCAACTCTTAAACACAGCAATGTCCATGTCATCACAGTGAATTTAAGTCACAATTGATATCAGGCTACTGAAACCAAAATATAATAGATACAGAAGAGTCAGTTCTTGGTCCTAGTGTTACAGTACATTTCCCCACCATCACAGATGAAATCTCACTGATAACCCTCTCTAAATGCTGAAATGAAATAAGAACAACAGTCAGCATGTGACCACTGCCCTGTTAGTTCTGGTTTAGAAACATGTGACCACTGTCCTGTTAGTTCTAGTTTAGAAACATGTGACCACTGCCCTGTTAGTTCTAGTTTAGAAACATATGACCACTGCCCTGTTAGTTCTAGTTTAGAAACATGTGACCACTGCCCTGTTAGTTCTGATTTAGAAACATATGACCACTGCCCTGTTAGTTCTGATTTAGAAACATATGACCACTGCCCTGTTAGTTCTGGTTTAGAAACATATGACCACTGCCCTGTTAGTTCTGGTTTAGAAACATGTGACCACTGCCCTGTTAGTTTTGGAACTTGCAGGCTGTCGCTCACATGCACCTTCAGAGTCCACTGTGCAGACTGTGTGGGGAACCATCCTCTGGTGATGGTGATGTCCAGTGAAAAGGGCAACTTTCTGAACATACTGTATAACTATAAAGCAAAGGGTCTAGGGTACAGTAATACCAGCTGGATTTGATTCTGCATCATGTTACAGCCATTCAGGGTAATTTCACAAATGTGCACATATTGCATATCCCTGAAATAAAGTCGATTAATGCTTTCCATTTTGTACAGTAAGTGCTATTCATAAAGAAGACACAGCCACCCTGAGATAAAGATTACATTAAAATCTCAATCACAGTCATTGGAAACGTCATTGTATTTTACTCTATGAAGGTCATCAATTAATAGCTTTTCAAACATCTGGTTAAAAATAGGGTTCTTTACCCAAAGCGAAATAATTTCAAAATGTTAAAGCTTGCATAGCCTATACTTTCTCTGTTTACTCATGACTGTGAACCAAGAGGCATTCACAATACTGGTCACCAGGAAAGTGGCATGTAAAATAGTTTTTAAATGTTTACTCAGAATATCAAATTAACTGGTAGATTTTGTCAAGATTGGCAATCAGCTATCTGTATATTAGTTAAATGAAGACTTAAGTTTTTTTTGTATAAATATTTGTATAAATATTGGGTAACACTTTACATAGTAGTTACTTAGTAAATACATGTGCACTTACAAATCATTAGAATGTTATTATGCATAGTTACAATGTACTTAATGTGTAAACTGTTCCGCACGATATATGTAAGTGTACAATTGAATCACAAAAGGGTTAGGGTTGGGGTTGGGGTTGGGGTTGGGGTTGGGGTTGGGGTTAGGATTAGGGTTAGGTTTAGAGTTAAGTGTTAGGGGATTAGGGGATTAGGGTTAGGGTTAGGGTTATGGTTAGAGTTATGTCATGCAAAAGTGTTTACACATTGTAACTATGCATAATAACATTGTAATTCTTTGTAAGAACACATGTATTTACTAAGTAACTACAATGTAAATACACAGTAATTAGAGACACTTTATGTAAAGTGTTACCATATATATATAAATGATTTGTTTTTGCAATGTTTTTATTGTTGACACTTTATGGCCTCTTCCTTCACTCTCTCCCCTGCACATTGTTCAGTTTGTTTATAATGTGCACTATTCTGACCAACTGTGTGTTCATGGCCATGTCTGAACAATATTCCTGGGCCAAGTATGTTGAGTAAGTATGCTTTTTACATTTCTCCCTTTCTTATGCACATTGTCCTTATTAAAACATACAGCAGTGTGCACATTCATTACAACACCCTCTTGCTTCTGTTGTTTTGATTTGTCGTGCATATGAAACAAGCCACTCTATCTGAAATTCTTGGAAAACAATCAAAATAGGCAAATTAGTGATTGTCTAATTTAATTGATAACGTTAATAGGCCACACATGCAATTAATTAAAAAAGGTAAGAGAAAAAGAACACATAGCCACAAATGGTAAAATTCATGAGATTTTTAAAAAGTTTTTTAAGTTGTCTAATTACAGCACAAAGTGGTCTAACATTTTCACACATGAGTTCCTATTGCTTCTATATCACTGATTGTAAATGTAAATTCTCCTGCAGGTAGGCATATGAAGAATAGAAATGACACATCTTGAGGTGTTCTAATACATGTGCACTCTGCTGAATTCTTCTCTGTTCTTTGCAATTCCCTAAACTTACTTCCACAATACTGACCTCTGAACTGTGCCCTATTTGTCCTGATGTAAAGCTTTGCCAGGTGTTTCTTGCCTTGTGAGCCTCACTTTGCAAGTAAGTTAACAATGTAAGTCTACCCAGCTCATAACTCTGCTGACTGCACCTGCTATGCCACATCTGAATGAAATCATGGTATGATATACTCTTCATTACAAAATAGACTGTTATGTCTCCTTCCAAAATGTTCATTAAAGGTTTTTTTTAGAAACAAATACTTCAGTGTTACAAGAATTGCTGGAAACACTTTACATGAAGTGTCTCCAATGACTGTGTATTTACATTGTAGCTACTTACTAAATACATGTGTACTAATGACCTTAACCCTATCCCTATCCCTAAACCTGACTCTTAACCTAATTCTGAACCTTTTCTGATGCAATTGTGTACTTGCATATGTCGCAGAAAAATATTTACACATTAAGTACTATGTAACTATGCTATGCATAATAACATTGTAATTAAGTGTAAGTACAAATATATTTACTATGTAACTGCTATGCAAAAACACAGTCATTAGAGACACTTAATGTAAAGTGTTATCAAATTGTTTTTAAGTTGGATTGGGCAATCATAATTGCATACCGTACCGAACAGACATGAGCTTCATCCAAGACTTTTCAATTTTACACCAACTGGGATTTTCAAATTATCTTTTAAAATACCTGGACAGAAGCAATTTGAGGTCTGACTGTGACAGTGTGATCAGAACCTTTTGCATTCAGAAAGAATTGGAGAGTGTGTTTCCAAATCGCACTAAGTCACTTCACAAAACACAAATAATAATTCCAACATTTAAATAAACTCATTTGAAGTTATTTTAGCAGATAGGAGCGGTGCTTGGTACTACTCCGAGAGTGCTGCAATACAGTTTCCAGGGTGCTTAACATCGGCTGAACTGGAGCTGGAGGGTTAGCTCTTAAGAGATTTGTAGATCACAGCTAAATTCATGATAGTGTTACTTACTGACATACTGACTTGCTCTATTTAGAATTTTTCACACTTCATATACACATATGTATGTTTCATAGATTATTTAATTCAGTAATTCCTTATCTACGGACAAAGTCCTCAATCTTAGATTTAGTGCCTAGTTTTGCAAAAGGCACTAAGTCCTGGACTGAGGATATTTAGTGAAACAAATACATTTGAGGTGCTTGTATTTCTGTCCCATTACAACATGTGCTATTGAGTGTTTGATATATCGGTTATCTGACTTTCCAGCACTCGTTTTTACTTCTCCTTTATTTGAAAACCCATTCTGGTGGACTGTGTGTTTTGAAGAATGGCTCCACTATTGTTTGTCCTCTATTTATCATTCTCCCTGGCACCCAAAGTGACCTGATTGAATCTGCCAAGTAATTCAATTCTACTGTTGAGACGATTTCGATAATTGCACTGTTTTGGATTCAGCCCATTTTTCAGCGGAAGCTGGCTTTACTTTGAAGCAATCCAAACAATTCAACACCAGGCTTAGTCTTGAAGCACTGTGCATGGCCTCAAGTAAAGGTTAGAGCACATTTTACCTTTAATGAAGAGTTCCAAGCACTATAGTGGCAGTGTACTACCAGCAGACGCTGGAAGATGTTTTTATTGCAGAAAGAAAAGAGGGGATTCATTGGTATTTATCATGCAATGAACCCTGTCCATCATTACCTTCTCCCGGCAGGAGAACACAATGTGCCTCTCAACACGTGTGACAGAGTGCACCACATGGTGCACAGCCATTGGCTGCTATTTGGAGTTCAATTGATTGTGACTGTGTAAACAGAAGTGCTGTTGAACGTCCTAGTGTAAAAAGCTGCTGTGAGATAATGCTGCAAGTTCAGTGCTTACCAAGTCCTCGTACTGAATTGAAGACGTTAGTAATACTATCAGTAACGTCTTTAAAAGGTTTCGGGGGGGGGGGGGGGGGGGGCGTAATTAAGGTTTCAGAAAAAAACAAAAAACAACGCAATATGGCCATGCAAAACTGAAGGGGTTTGATTTCTATTAAATAAGAAAATATTTTTGCTCACATCTAAATTTTAAGAATCTCAAACAGCAATTTTAAGATCAAGAAGGGTTGAGAGGTACATTGATCACTTATAAAGAATTAACAGCAAATTCAAAAATACAAAATAAAATAATGAGAATCAGAATGCTCCATTTATCATCCCCCTCCATCAACTTGGCTACAATGTGTTCTTTACTTAATATATATGTATATATATAAAAGATAAGTGTCCATTCTTGTCTTGATGACTGTCCATTCATCACGGGATAATGTATTGAAGCTTGCGAATCATTATTATGAGGCTGATGATTACACATGCTTACCACCTTTCTGTGTCATCTGATCCTGATATACCTGCACTGTACCATATTTGAGGCAGCCCACATTTAAAAACAAAAGAGTGGGTTGAATGCGCCTCATCACTCCCATTCCATTGACTGCTAATGCTCTCAATCTTTTAAACACTCCACTCAGGTACACTTTCACTGGCATTTATACTTTTGAATCCCTGATAAAAATCCTGGCGAGAGGATTCTGCATTGGCCCCTTTACCTTCCTGCGAGACCCGTGGAATTGGTTGGATTTCAGTGTTATTCTCATGGCGTAAGTATCTGATCCCCAGAGTGAAGTCAACCCGACACACCTTCCCTTTATGGTCCTCCTGTTTCTAGAACTGTATTCCAAGTGCTTTCATGGGAATTATTTTGTCCTGTTGAGAAACAAAGCTTACTGCACAGTGGTTTCTTTTAAAGGTTTTGTCTGGATCTAGAAATATCACACACCAAAACATGACAAAAAGCTTATAAAGTACATTCAAGCTGTAGTTGGTGAATAAAAGTTGGGATTTTAGATTCTGTTTCATTTCTTAAACATGGTTTAGCATGTGCATTTCATTTTCTGAATCAGGCTCTGCTTTTGGTCATGATTGTGTTCTTCATCTCACTTGACATGCCCTAGATTTTCACTGGCATTGTCACTGTCATCAGCAACACTGTTTATCTGCTCAGCACCCTGGACTGCAGGAAATCTTGCTGGCGTAGCAGGAGCCATTCTGCCATCCCGAAGCGTGTGTGGAGAGTATAAAAAAACAATATGCTTGGACTAGAAACCCAGGGACCAGCTTGTTACAAAGCTGACACTTTCATAAAGAAAAGGACAGGGTCATGTAGAATTGTTTTCAGGAATTATAATGTCCCTGTTATCACAGCATGCAATCTCTATGTTCATTGTTAACATGGCTTTTAAAACAAATGAATACTGTCAATTATAACACTCTCCATACTTCAGCTCTAGTCAAAAGCATATGGCATGGACAAGGCTGTGGTTAAAATCATTCAAACAGCCTGTGTTACAGCTTTTGAAAGCTCATTATTAGTGTTATGCCCTACAGTGCCGAGAAAAAGTTTGAAAACCCCAATGATAATTATGGAAATTCCATAGTTTCACCATGATAGCCTTCTTGAATCAAAACCAATAGGGTTTATATTATATGGGCAGCAGTGTGGAGTAGTGGTTAGGGCTCTGGACTCTTGACCGGAGGGTTGTGGGTTCAATCCCTAGTGGGGGACACTGCTGCTGTACCCTTGAGCAAGGTACTTTACCTAGATTGCTCCAGTAAAAACCCAACTGTATAAATGGGTAATTGTATGTAAAAAATAATGTGATATCTTGTAAGTCGCCCTGGATAAGGGCATCTGCTAAGAAATAAATAATAATAATATTAATCAATTCCATATCTTTTGAAAAAAAAAATGATGTATGAATTAGACAAACAATGAGTAATTAAGATTCAGGGTATGTGAAAAAGTAAGTGAACCCCTGGTTTTGTCAGCTCAATTAAGAGGATAATTATAATCAGGTGTTTAAATAATTAGGTAGATCTTCAGGGGTGAGTTTGGGAGGCCCCACCCTATATAAAGATCAGAAACTTTGTGAGTTTGGTCTTCACCATACAGGTGTGTGGAAACACGTCATGCCACGATCAAAAGAAATCTCTGAGGACCTTAGAAAAACAGTTATTGATGCTCATCAGCCTAGAAAGAGTAACAAAACCATTTCTAAGGATTTGGGGCCCCACCAATCCACTGTCAGACAGATGGAGAAAGTCTACAAATGGAGAAAGTTCAAGACCACAGTCACTCTACCCAGGAGCGGTTGTCCTACCAAAATCTCTCCAAGAACAAACCGGAAAATCATCAAGGAAGTCAAAGAACCCCAGAGTAACATCCAAGGATCTGCAGGCCACTCTCGCCTTGGCTAATGTGAGTGTTCATGACTCAACTATCAGAAAAAGACTGAACAAGAATGGTGTTCATGGAAGGATAGCCAGGAGGAAACCACTGCTCTCTAAAAAGAACATTGCTGCCCGTCTGAAGTTCGCCAAAGAGCACATAGATGATCCACAAGACTTCTGGAACAATGTTCTCTGGACAGACGAGTCAAAGGTAGAACTTTTTGGCCTCAATGAGAAACGTTATGTTTGGCGAAAACCAAACACTGTGTTCGAAACAGAAGAACCTCATCCCAACCGTGAAGCATGGTGGTGGGAGTGTGATGATTTGGGGCTGCTTTGCTGCCTCAGGACCTGGACGGCTTGCCATCATTGACACAACCATGAGTTCTGCATTGTATCAGAAGATTCTAGAGGAGAATGTCAGGCCATCCGTCAGTGAACTGAAGCTGAACTGAAAGTGGGTCATGCAGCAAGACAATGATCCTAAACATACAAGCAGATCTACAAAAGAATGGCTGCAGAAGAAGAAAGTATATTGGCATGTCGTGTAAAATATTATCAGTATAAAACATATAAATTAAATAAAGAAAGACAAATCCCTTAATCTCTGTTGTACTACCTTCTACCTTGCAAACTGTATCAGGAACGTCTTCAAATTAGTAGAAGGGTCTGCTACCTTTATGAAATTTATACAAACAAACTGTAGTCTGCTTTCTGAAAAAAAGATGTCATACACACCAAAGAATATAGTTTGGTATAAACCTGAGCTCTGATACGTGCAGGCAGCTCAGCTGAGAGATAGTGGTACTTGTGATCTCAGCAGCATATCCAGACAGAACCTTGGAAAAGGGTGCTATAGGCTTGTCTTAACAACTTGAATGAATGGTGCCAAATTCTGTAGGGATCAAAAATACAGTAAAGAACCAAAATAAATTGTGGTGTACAACAGAAAACTCCTAATTTAGAGTAAGCAGCTTCAAATAATAATAATAATAATAATAATAATAATAATAATAATAATAATAATAATAATAATAATAATTATTATTATTATTATTATTATTGTTCCCTTTTTATGATTTTTTTGTATTTTTGTTTTTGATTATTACAAAAAATACATACTTCCTCTTTTTAACCCTTTCAGTCCTGAATCATTTTTGTCGAGCTGAAGAATAACGTCCTTTTACTGAGTATACACGAGAACAGGACAAAAAAAATATGTTTTTCAGAATATTCCAACGTGATTTCCGACGGCATTTGTTAGCATACGGCTCTAAGATGAGGCAGAATTGAAAGGGTTCATTACTTACATTATAAAGGGTGTGGTTTGTGTAAACTGAAGCCAGCAGTCACCCTCTTAGCATCCTGAGTGCTAGAAAAAGAGCAAGACTTTCCAATTGCCTTCATGTTTCCAGCTCGCAATTCCTCCAGGCCCAGACATCAAGTGTTTATTATCTAACTTGAAATCCACTTGAGTCATTTCTGAGATAAACTAAAATATACAGCATAGCAAAACCAAACCAAAGAGAGCCAATTATATATATATATATATATATATATATATATATATATATATATATATATATATATATATATAAGGAAGTTAAAAATATATACAGTGTATATACGTAAATGGCTCAATAGTCCATTGAATAGCTGACAGGGATGTAGCCTGTTGTCAAGGAGGCTGTGTAAAGACTTCTCCTGGGAGTGTACAGGGCATCTGAGACATGTATGGCTTGTGATAAGCAGTGTCTGCAGGGAAGCCTCCTGCTGTAATGTGTGTGGCTCCTCTTCTGTTCAGTACACCACAATTTGTTTTGTTTTGTTTGATATCCTGTCATATTTATGTGTTATTAACTTTTTCAGGAAAGGCAGAGATGTTTTGTCCAATCATTACTAAAATGTGGCTGAATATTCTGTTTCCATGTGTTAGGAACAAAACAAATACAGGGTTTGTGTTTTATCATGTGACCAGTATTACTCAGTGGCTCTCTGACTTGGGCGTATATTATTAATATTAGTAGCAATAGTCATGGTAATTAGCAGTAATTTATCAAAGAAGTTGAATAGATTGGGATTCTTTGCTTCAAGCTTATTAGCAGTGAATATACAGGACTAATGTGATCTATTAGATTGTGAGTGGAAACTGAAACCACAATGCCAGGGTCTTTCTGAACATCTCCTGCAGTGTAGCAATAAAAGTAAACACTGAAATATTATACAGACATGTTATATAAAATATTTAAATAAGAAGCAACAAAGCCATGGACTGTTCAGAACGATTGCACATTGTAACGGAAATATCTGAAGCTACTGTACAGTATAGGGCTGTTACAGCAAGCTCTGAATGTACAGTATAGGGCTGTTACAGCAAGCTCTGAATGTACAGTATAGGGCTGTTACAGCAAGCTCTGAATGTACAGTATAGCACTGTTACAGCAAGCTCTGAATGTGCAGTATAGGGCTGTTACAGCAAGCTCTGAATGTACAGTATAGCACTGTTACAGCAAGCTCTGAATGTGCAGTATAGCACTGTTACAGCAAGCTCTGAATGTGCAGTATAGGGCTGTTACAGCAAGCTCTGAATGTACAGTATAGCACTGTTACAGCAAGCTCTGAATGTGCAGTATAGCACTGTTACAGCAAGCTCTGAATGTGCAGTATAGGACTGTTAAAGCAAGCTCTGAATGTACAGTATAGCACTGTTACAGCAAGCTCTGAATGTGCAGTATAGCACTGTTACAGCAAGCTCTGAATGTGCAGTATAGGGCTGTTACAGCAAGCTCTGAATGTACAGTATAGCACTGTTACAGCAAGCTCTGAATGTGCAGTATAGCACTGTTACAGCAAGCTCTGAATGTACAGTATAGCACTGTTACAGCAAGCTCTGAATGTACAGTATAGCACTGTTACAGCAAGCTCTGAATGTGCAGTATAGGGCTGTTACAGCAAGCTCTGAATGTGCAGTATAGGACTGTTAAAGCAAGCTCTGAATGTGCAGTATAGCACTGTTACAGCAAGCTCTGAATGTACAGTATAGCACTGTTACAGCAAGCTCTGAATGTACAGTATAGCACTGTTACAGCAAGCTCTGAATGTACAGTATAGCACTGTTACAGCAAGCTCTGAATGTGCAGTATAGCACTGTTACAGCAAGCTCTGAATGTGCAGTATAGCACTGTTACAGCAAGCTCTGAATGTGCAGTATAGCACTGTTACAGCAAGCTCTGAATGTGCAGTATAGCACTGTTACAGCAAGCTCTGAATGTGCAGTATAGCACTGTTACAGCAAGCTCTGAATGTACAGTATAGGGCTGTTACAGCAAGCTCTGAATGTACAGTATAGGGCTGTTACAGCAAGCTCTGAATGTGCAGTATAGCACTGTTAAAGCAAGCTCTGAATGTACAGTATAGCACTGTTACAGCAAGTTCTGAATGTACAGTATAGCACTGTTACAGCAAGCTCTGAATGTGCAGTATAGCACTGTTAAAGCAAGCTCTGAAACCAAATTTGTTATTTGTTAATGTATTCTTTACAGGGCCTATGACTTGTTAATGTGAAAAATCCTCAGCTGTGATCATTGTATTGATAGAGCATTAAGACTCATTAGCAGAACATCCCCTGGTTTCAGGCCTGGTCACTGTCATTTTATTACAAATCATTTCTACAGTAAAAGGCAATTGCCCGATCGTAGAAACCCATCTGGTATTCACTTGTTCTGCGTGTTTTCTGCATTATTCTCATCCAGTATAACAGAGTCCTGATATTCAATAGAAGAGATCCTTTTTGACTATTGGCTTTGATTAATAAGATAAACAGACAGGCAACAGTACAACAGAAGGATAAGATTACACCAGTTCTGATCTGCAACTGCCCCATTCTTGTCATCCTATTTATTATTTTCATAAATTCAATCAGTGAAATGATCAAACCGGATGAAATTTCCTTATGAAAGGAAATCAGTTGTGTCTAAATTGCTTGATCTGCTCTGCGCATTTTCAGATACAGGGCACGACCACAGTGTCAGAGATGTCTTAACCCTTAACATAGGAGATCTGTGCAGGAGATGTTCTTCAAGGAGCCTGAATGCTTGGTTCATGGTCTGCACCACCAGCTACATAAGAATAAGAATAGTAAAAGATGTTTTCTTCTTGTTGCACTTCAAAATAACTGTGATTTGATCCTGCAGGTATGTAACAGAGTTTGTAAACCTAGGCAATGTTTCAGCTCTTCGAACTTTCAGAGTCCTGAGAGCTTTGAAAACTATTTCAGTAATCCCAGGTAAGGAATCCCAATCTGTTGAAGCAGGTTGTAATACGAAAGTAGAGCTCTCTCTCTCTCGCTCTGTCTCAGATGCTTCCCATTCTCTCCCCCTCACTGTGCTGGCTTGATTCATGCTGCTTTGTCATTGTCTGTATGTGGCTCTCGCTTGTTGCAGATATGTTACTGAGTTTGTGGACCTGGGCAATGTCTCAGCCTTAAGAACGTTCAGAGTACTACGAGCCCTGAAAACTATCTCTGTCATTCCAGGTGAGGACGGCATTAAACACTAAGGCTGCCATTAAAAATAAACCACACGGCATCTCCTTATTGAGTCATCATAGAAAAGTAATCAAGTAGAGCTGGGAATGCAAAGAGGTGTGGGAAATGAGACCTGTGAATAGAATAACGCTTATAAAGGAAAAAAAAACAAAAACAATAGAAATAAAATAAAAAATCAACCAGAAAACATACTGATGTTGTCCTGGTATCCCTTATCATTCATAGGACTTATAGACTTGCTGCTATGGCTGAACTTGTTTAGTGATTGGATTTTATTCATTAAAATATATATATATATATATATATATATATATATATATATATATATATATATATATATATATACCACACTGTAGTCAATTTATAACCCCATATCAAATAAGAAGTGAAAATCTATTAATTGTATTCCTTTTTTCAGAGGGATGTTGTCTGTTTTGCAGACATGACTCATGAGTGTTATCTGCGAGCAGGTTTCATTTAGCCTTGGTGTTTAACAAATAAGCAGCATGGCCATTATGAACAGTTAGCAGAGTTTGCATGGTAAACTGTATATACAGTATATAAAGCCATCCATAGCAGGTGCTGGCAAGGAAACAAACCCCAATACAAACTCCATTAGCACACTGTACAGTACATACATACATATATACAGACCCTAGGGGCAATGTGTTATCTTATCATTGTAATGATACATTACAGTACCTTTTTAAAAGCAAAGCATGTATTCTTATAGGAAGCCTTTAAGATACACTTTAAGCATCAGACATACTGAACACATGTAGCAGAACCTGATTCACAATTGATTCTCTTACACAAGAAATCAGTTTCAAGCTCTTAATCTGGGTCCCGCTGTATGCTTCATAAAGCACTGGAGCCCAGGGGCTTCAGCACTCTCACAGCCACCTGCACAGTAGATATGTAGAAGAATAAGTTAAACTGCACAGAATCCCATTTGCAAACACAATTCATTCAGATTACTTATAATCCAATTGCAGTCCAAACACTGCTTGATTGCAATTACAGTCAAGTTGTGTTGTTTGGGTTGTTAATGACAGTACATATACTGTGCTCTACATAACTCACACATGCAACATGTACTTTTTATATGGTGAGCCCATAGAGGAGATATGATGGACCATACTGGCTAGCATTGCACAGCAGTACAGAATAATTACTTTAGAATTGCCTGGTTTGGGCCACTGCCACTGCAGATCTTTTAGTAAGGATTCTTCATCCACCCTGCAGCTAACCCAGATAAGCGAAGTGAAAAATTCAGGTACTTTTTGGCTATTACCACTTGGAGAAAATCTAGCATTAAGCCTGTCCATCAATAGATTATATGTCTTGCCATCCAGCCCAGGGATGGAAGTAAGACTCCTGTTTCACAGCAGTTTGATCCATTCCTGGTTTTACTACGAGTTTAATAAGACGCACCTGAGCTTGTTACCTAGACACTGTGGCTGATCAAGTTTGTAGTAAAACCTGCAATCGGCGAAACTGCTGTGCAATAGGAGTCTTATTTCCATCTCAGCAGCCTAGTAAATACATGGAAATAAATCATTCAGGAAAGGTAGTGATACATTAAAGCAATGAGATATTGAAACTCAACATGCAGAGTAAGAACTACAACATTGGCTATAAAGAAAACACTGGTTTATTGTCAGCCTCTGTTGTGGATGAGCAGATTAACACTAACAATGTTAATTGCACATTGTAGTTGTGTGGAGATGGCTTTCTCTGTGCTCTGATGTTAATTGCACATAGAGTGAAGAGGAAGATGTTTTGTAGAACATGTTCTGTAGGGTGGTTGTGTGGGGTTGGCTTTCTCTGTTTTCTGTTTGTGGTGGGATTTGTCTAGGGATTCATGCGATGTACTACTGTTCCATTAAGAGCCTCAATACCCTACTGTTCCAGCAGTAAGGAATGTCATTAGCCTGTTTTAAAAGGCATCTTTTTCTATTTTAAGAAAGAATATAACATTGTGTAGCATGCCAGCCTATCACTAAAACAGAAGCTTATTTTACCTAAAGTAATAGATTTGAAATATACCTGTGAATGTGCCAATGTATTTAGCAGTGTGGAGTAGTGGTTAGGGCTGCGGACTCTTGACCGGAGGGTCGTGGGTTCAATCCCAGGTGGGGGATACTGCTGCTGTACCCTTGAGCAAGGTACTTTACCTAGATTGCTCCAGTAAAAACCCAACTTTATAAATGGGTAATTGTATTTAAAAATAATGTGATATCTTGTAACAATTGTAAGGCGCCCTGGATAAGGGCGTCTGCTAAGAAATAAATAATAATAATAATAATTTAGGGAGATACTTGGAGGTTCATTCCATAGAGAAACTGATGTGGCAGGATTTAGTGACTCTTAGAAAATTGCAGGAGAAAACTGCATTTATATTTGTGTGACTATATCTGTAGACTTAATGTAAGACGAGGACTACAAAATACCTCACCTATACTGCAAGCAGTGAAATCAACACGTGTGCAAAGGGAGAACGTTTGTATCATATTCCATTGCTATGAATACAACACAATACAATACAATACAATTCATTTCTTTGTGGCAGATGTTAAAAAGTAAAATAAATAAAATACAGTGGAGAGACGTGTGCGATACAAGATAAAGGTCTTTCGATCATTAGAATAGAACCTCATGTGAAAGGATCCTGTACACATTCTGTAAAACATTGTCTTGTACGTGTATATGTGCATTGTACTGTATATTTTGTGCCAAACCCATTTCAAAAGGGTGACCATCGACCAGATGCATGTCGTTTAATAAGGCTTGAGCACGGATCCAGACAGTTCTAATAGGATTAGGTGTAGCATGTTAACTATAACCTTGAGTAGGACAGCAGGCCATGACGGAGTGCTTCGAAATGAAGGTAGGGTCAGGAAAGGGGATGACAGGATCAATGTGTTTAACAATTTCATTTAGCTGCACTAATTGTAACTTAACAGTGGAAGGTCAGAGGTGAGAACACAAGGGAGGGGAGGGGGTGTAAAATAAGTCTTCGCTTGTAAAACATGTTTCATTAACTCTACCTCTGTTTTTTTAGGCTTGAAAACCATTGTAGGCGCACTAATCCAGTCTGTGAAAAAACTGTCCGACGTGATGATTCTGACAGTTTTCTGCCTAAGTGTGTTTGCCCTCATTGGTCTTCAGCTCTTCATGGGCAACCTTCGTCAGAAGTGTGTCAGAGACTATGAGAAATTAAACACTTCCCTCAATGGCACCTTCTACTGGGGGGACGACTGGCCGTCCTATGAGGATTTCATCGTGAATGAAAGCAAGTAGACCTCCTTTTATTCTTTTAACCACTAGTACCAGCATGAGGGAACATTATTATTGTGGAATGCATAAATTCAACAAGTGGCATCACATTGTATTATTTAGTACTACCGTTTCCCGTTAGTACAGAACCACTGTGTTGCCATTGTAGTGTCACTCACTGCTTTTACACTGGAGATTTAAAATCCATTCTAGTTGGATCCATACAAACACCCGTGTTAGGAGCAATAACAAAATGGAAGACTTTTTTTTTTGTCTGACTCTTGTAAATTATTAATTGAAGCATCTCGCCCAAATATTGATGCATTTAAAAGTATTTAGACTATGCTAGCCCCTTTATTATCGTTGTGGATATAATATATGTAAATTACCCTGGAGGCGTACTGCCGGTCGGAATGTTTTTTTCTCTTTTATACAGTGTTGCTGTTAAGTTTTATGTGAAAAAAATATATATAATTCATGAAGATGAAAATGTAGGCTACAGTTGGAACAGATAAATATCCAATGAAGAGTCTCAGCACTCAGGGATCCCTGGCCCTTGCTAAAGCTTCAGTGCTACTGTGGAGAACACTGGTTTCTTAGTGTTGGACCTGATGGGGGATTATTGCATTAGCTGAAGAGGTCGTCTCCTTTGTTGGTTTATTATTAGTTTATTTTCTTTTGCTTTATAAATAATGGTCTTTCCATTAGACAAGAGAGTGTTTATCAGGTTGTGATAGGGAATGTTTAAAAACATACTCTACCACCAGTGCATGAACACAGCAAAACACTGTCAATACCAATACAAAGAACAATAACCTGCAGATTGAAAGTTTTATCCACAGAAGAAATTTGTGGAAGAGCAGAATAATGCAACTACTTAGAAAAACAGTAAGTGTGAATGTGAAAGACTGGGAGGTCTAGATCATGATAGATCTATCCGATTTACAATAATCAGGTTAGACAGGTCAGTGTCTCGATTCAGGAGAATTGTGATGAAGTGGGGCCATAACATTGTGCAGTAGTGCCAACGCTTGGGGGGTCCTGGGGTGGGTCCTGCACCACCAAATGTCCCTTTGGCCCACCCAAGTTTCAATCTCCTTAGCGGTTAAAAAAAAAAAAAGATTTAACCGTTAAGGAGAGTGAACTTGGGTGGGCCAAAACTGTATGTTATGCTCCCTGTTTCATTTTCTAATTTTATCCGATACATTTTTCAACCTGTCACCAGTATTTACAAATAGTTCTTCTGACTGACACGCCTGAATGTAGATACTCACAAATCATGTCACATTATTCCAAAAATACCCGCCTTCTCTATTTCAATTTGACAAATGGAAAAGCTCACATTTAGTTTAAGAAGCCGTAGAGAGAGTGAGAGAGAGAAGGTTCTGTAGGGAAGTTAACGGAGAGTGAAGAAAAAGACTAGTGAGTTGAGATTAGTGCTGTTCTGTATAACAGTTGAAATGATCAAACTCTTTGCTGTGAAGGAAATACATATTGTTTACCATTCATTCATTTTATTTAGTTATATCAATGATTTGCCTTCATGTTGCCGCTTGGAGTGCGTTTAAGCAGAGACGGGCAATGGGAGAAACCATTGGTTCTCTGTTAGGCCCCAAACAAGGGGAGAAAAACAGATACTATGTTGGAGAGATAGTGCGTGTTTTTGTTGTCAATTTACTCCCCCTTTGTAGGGATAGTATATAAAATGGATATGGACTGTTTTACAAGTGGGCTTTTCATAAAGCTATTTGAATACAGTCTACAGAAACACCCTACATTAGCAGATATAATGAAGACTATACCACAGAATGCAAAGTATGTTGTTGACAAAAATGACATGGCCAGTGAGTTTGTCACAGCTAAACCTATGTTGCTTAAAAATACTCAACAACGATGCAGACTGTGCCACAGTTTGTAAACTTCTGCATGGACGTACAGATGCATTTCCATTGCTGCATAAGATGTATGTGTCAGCTTTAATAACTGATGTATCTAGAGCTTCATGTGAAAACCCCTTCTCCACTCTGTCACGAGTGCTCACCCCTTTTCATCGGTCCATGCTTCATGACAGAAAGAGAAAGCTATCACTATGAGCCTAAACATGAAAGATGTTGTTAAGGAGTTCTCCAAGTCAAATAGAAAACTGATGCTTCCATTATTTATTTATTTATTTTGTTCTCTTTTTTCATTACTTTTGGAATGTTGAAAGGAAGAAAAAATAAAACAATTATACTGATCTGTACAGTAGTTTAA
The DNA here is from genome assembly GCF_902713425.1 of Acipenser ruthenus. NCBI lineage: Eukaryota > Metazoa > Chordata > Actinopteri > Acipenseriformes > Acipenseridae > Acipenser > Acipenser ruthenus. The sequence continues at coordinate 106,191,974 of NC_081192.1, read as the reverse complement.
GTAAACTGAACGGAAAGGCAGATTTTTAAGTTTAAAGGAATAAAAAAGACTGTACATAGCCAAAAGAGGTAGAGATGATAAAGACCTCATCTCAAGTGATGTACACATGGATGGCAGAGAGGCACTGAACACATCTAAAAGAACACTTAGTATTTGGTGAGTCACTGTAGAGGGGTGCCCCACCCCTGTGTGTATTTTGTGTTATATGTTGTATGTGGCGTGTTATTGTTGGTGTAGGTATTGGTTCACGGAGTGGGTTATGTAGTACAGGTGATGTAAAGTTTATAATTGTATTTAGGCATGGGGATTGCACAATCACTCCATGTGCAGATTAAAATGGGAATTAGTATGGAAGCACGGGGAGCACAATTAGTTCACGTGCAGGTGTACAGAGATTCCAATTGAATGATTGATTAGCAATCGAGTCTCGGTACAGCTGCATAAAAAGAGTCAATTTTCATGCACACAGGGTTGGGTATTCAGGGAGAAGGAACGGGAGAGAGGAGAATTAAAAACGTAATTAAACATAACAATTGCTATTGCTGGAAGCACCAGCACGATACTTGTTTGTTTGTTGTGTTTGTCTGTTTTGGCCACCGCGCCGTTTTCTTTTACAAAATGTTTTTGTCTGTTTAAACCTTTTATTTTGCAGTAAACCTGTGTTTCATACCCCAGCACTGTTGTCTGTATCCACTGTCTTCCAGGTCTGACATCACCACCACAAGCAATCCGTGACAGTCACTCTTTATTTCCTTTTGTTTATTGTGGAATTACCTACCACCCTATAAATTTATTTGCAACACATGCAGCATGCTAAATATAGGAATATGTGATAATTGAACGGCACTATGCATCAGTAGTATGTAGTTACAAATACTTCTGGTGAAATTATTTGGTTCTTACTTCTTAACATTAATAAGAAACAAGGTGTGTATGTTAATTCTTAAATTAGGTAAAGCATTTTTGCATTTTATAATCTATGCTAACAGGAATAGGTATATTGGTTCATAGCTTGAGTAAATCTATATCACTGTTATGGTGGCCCACACAACAGCTGTATTGGCCCTCCCATCCAAGAGGAGCTGGAGCCGGGCCTGTTGTGCAGTAACATATTCTTAAATATACATGTGAGACTGTGCTGAGGGAGGCCGTCACAGAGGCACCAGTGCAGCTATTCAAATACATGTCAAACCAGACACAATGAAGAGTGTTATGTAACCCCTCTCTAGTCCAAGGGCCCGCTGGGGACCATGCAGTGCAAAGGGGATTACAAGGTTTTGTACTCAGATGGCACAATACAACAATGCCGCTGTGATATAACCCATATGCTCATTTTAGGCAGCAGGAGCAACCGTGTGCTTAAATGAAAACTGAATATTTGTTGAGGACAGGAGAATTCATTTAGATTATATAATGACATAAGCCTGATAAAATTGTTATGGGGTGGGGGGGGGGGGGGCATTGAACCTCTGCAGCTGTTGTATGACCCACTTACTAATAAACCATTACTAGCTTACAGTGAGTTTACTGCTAGTGAGAGGGGGATGACAGACCAGTAGTCCTTATGATGTACCAGCATGAAGTTGTGCTTCAGGGGTATTGTTTTTCTGATACTGTGCTCACAGATACATGGAAATACAGTACAGTAGAACCTCAGGGTTACAATCAGCAACCAAATAGGCATTCTTATGAGTGCCATGCTGGTCATGGAGAAGGCAATTGCTGTGCCAATAAATATATCCAGACAAAGGTGAGGAAGATTTCAAAGCAACTACAAGCAAGGAGGCTGAATGACTGAGCAAGCTGCAGGAATGCATTGTGTTTAAAATAAAATAAAAACAAGCACAATGTTAACCCATGTTTTCCGGACTTTGAAATCTGTGTGTTTGCTACAGTACCTGTATCTTAAATATAGCCTTTTTTCCATTTATAATACTGTTTTAAAAACTTTACATCCCTAACAATACGAGTATTGCATTACTGTGCATTATAAAATGGCTTGGATAAATTAAGTACTGTAATTGGCTGAACAAGATCACATGACTGTGCAGTAATAATTGTCTTACCGCACAACTATGACATCATAGACCTACTCACTTACCTGATCTATTAATATTACTACGCATTAATAATAATAATTAAACATGAGTGACTTTCCACAAGTTAATTTTGACCTTTTAGGAGGATTGTCATTTGAACAATTTCTTAATGAGAGTGAAGCAGAACCACCACCTCGGATTTCAGAAACAGATTAAAACAAAATTCAGCTCTCTCCTGACACAGAGGTTGGGCTTTTAAACAAGGTCTGGTTAGACATAAAATTCTGTTTTGTTTGCCGCGGACTGGAGAGCCTGTGCAACTTGACACAGAAGTCGTTTGTCATCAATACAGATGAACATGATCTGGAGTTTGTGACCCTGTTGTTTAATGTGCAAATAAAATAAAAAAAAAAAAACATAAAAATGTCAATAAGATTAACAGTGAAAGTACTCATGGTACATGTTTGCCCAGTCTGGTGATTCTATGTGCTCTGTCAACAGTTTTAAAATATATATACAAAAGTACCTGTGGGTGTTAATTACCTCAGAAACATGATGCCTCGCATTTCAGAGCAAGCTGGGCTTTCAGTACGTTACACAAACCACTCAATCTGCAGCATTGCTGTCCACATATTATCTAATGCTGGTTTTCAGTCCAGGGAAATTATTTTGGTTACCGGTCATCTGTGTGAAAACAGCCTCCGAAATTATTGGTCAGCTTCTCTTGAAAACCTCAAAACCTGGAGTAGGATTTAGAAAAAGACATCTCCATCCACGGCCTCGCACTCAGAAGCCCCTCCCTCAATGTCGGCCCCAAGTGCCAGTGCAGCAGCTGGCTGTTCCGTGACTCTTCCCTTAAGGTCTCCACACGCCAGACGCGATGCGATTTCTTAATTGGCGATGAGACACTTTCGCAGAGACAAGACGCTTGTCGTGTGAAAGATACTTATCAAAAGTATAGGTTCTATTCATTTTGACGCATCACTGCACAGTTCCGCTTGCCACATCGCGTCAGGTGGGTAGCAGCCTATAGATGTGGAAAATGTGCTTTCAATTCCAAATGCTATTTAATCTCGAAATGTTACTATAAATTGCAATGTTCAATTTAATGTTTTTATGGCAAATAAAATAAAAGTAAAAAAATATATGTCACAATGAAACAGTCCTCAGGGACTATTTTTTCTCAGTGGAAGGATACATAATAGATTTCTTCTTTTTTCCTTAAAAAAGCTAGTTTGTGTAATTATTTTCAAGAAAAAAAATGTAGCATTTTATAATTCTTACTACTTCACCAGATTGAGAGTGTAGATAGCAGGTGTACATATTTATTAAACCCATTGAAAACTCTTTTTCAGAGTTTCGGACTGATGAACGACCTCCTTCCTAAGGTGTTCGTAACTCCGAGGTTCTACTGTGCCTGTTAATGGTTATGCAGGAGAGTGCATTCACTGGGAGATGTCCTAATGTCATTTTTATTTCTAGTTTTGTAACATGAGTTTTTAAATTATTTTATTCTTTTGATTTATTTTAGGGTAAAAAAATCTTCATTTTAATGGTGGTTGTATTAGACATGTTAAAGCAGCTCTATTATCAGTGAGGCAGTGAAGAAAATTAAAGAATACTTCAAGGTGTATATTACACAAGTAATCATTCCGTGCAAAAGTTTGAGAACGATGAATGATCCAGGACTTGTCTAACAATTTATTCTCAGAATGCCTGCTGTTTTGTACAAGCCCCATGTGAGCAAAGAGCCCCTCCCCTACCAAACACACACACACACAAACACAGACACACACACACACACAAACACGCACACACATGAACACACTCACACACACACAAACACGCACACACATGAACACACACACACACAAACAGACACACAAACACGCACACACATGAACACACACAAACACACACACAAACACAAACACACACACACTCACACACACACACAGACACACATGAACACACACACACAGACACACACACAAACACACACACAGACACACACACAAACAAACACACACACAAGCACACAAACAGACACACAAACACACGAACACAAACACACGAACGCACATGCAAACACACGAACACACGAATACACACACACACACAGGCTGGCAGACGTACAGAAATATGTGTAGCTTTAATCCTAGCAGTACTGGAACCCGGTATTTTCTTTCACAGAGGTCAATGCAGCATCTGCTAAGCTTTCAACACCCTGCAGTACATACTGTAGAGGCTGCTGGATACATTTCTTCCAGTTTCCCATGGGATTTTAATTAAAATCAAAGTGTTATTAGTAAGTATACCCCCTGCAGTCACTGTGTGCATACTTGTACCATGTTAGGTTTCCTATCTATGAATTTATTTTATAATGTGTACATATTGGTACGGGAGACAACACAAGAGTCACACACAGGAAGTTCTATTCAAACAGGGCAGTACCTCTTTGTTTATTTTGGCACTGTTTCCAGTGAGCGTGTCGGATAAACAGAATACAGTTCTTGGTCCACAAATCAAGTTCTCATACACAAACAGGATTTTACAACCGGCAGGGTAGTCAAAACGGTCTAAAGTCATACACAAAGCAATATCACTGTTTTCTTGCAATTTCCCACAACACCAACCTTTTTCTCCTTCTCCTATATCACCATTTTGTTGTGAACCGGCCCCTTTTATCTAGGCCGGCCACACCCTGTGCAGGTGTGCTGACCACAGCCTGTGTGCTTATCCTGGATTCTGGTAATTGTAGTCTTTCTGGGTGGACATTTTGTCTGTTGTAGTCCTTCTCGCTGCTACCATTTTGCGAGAGGACACAACCCATTAAAGCATCTGCTCTTACGTACCTCTCATTGATCACCCTGCCCCTTGGTCTGTCACACCATAGATATATATATATATATATATATATATATATATATATATATATATATATATATATATTATTATTATTATTTTTTTTTTTTTAAGTTATAACAGGGCAACTTCTCAAATTTTAAAAAAATGTATAAAAAATTTGTGACCGAAGGGGATATAGTAACCAATTTAGTAATTAATAAAAAAAAATGTATAATAATATTATATATATATATATATATATATATATATATATATATATATATATATATATATATATATATATATATATATATATATAATGCAATAAACCTCTTTAAAAGTGTATTTAAACAAATGCAACCCCAGTTCAATGATTTCATTCTCATGGAGTTTTCAAATGCAACCCCAGTTGAATGATTTCATTCTCATGGAGTTTACAATTCCTCCCGTCCTGATATTTGATGAACATTTATCCTTTTTTTTTAAATTAATTTTTAAAGAGGTTAACAAAACATGTTAAAGGTTTGTGAATGTGTTGGTAAGCTAGTCGTGCATGAATAGTTAAAAAACTAAAAAGCCACCCCTTAAAATAATTTACAATGTTATACAAAAAGTGTGCTCCATACCATATTATCTGAAAGTTAACATGACAATGTCTTCAACATCGGGTTCTTATCTCCGCCGCGTTACAACATCACCCCAATCAGACTAACACCTCCAGCCATGGGACTGCAATCTGAATACCACGCTGCAGCATTTGAGGCCCAAACGGGAACATGCTTAACAACAGGAATGCCGGCAGCTGACGTTGGCTGGGGATGTTTGCCAAAGCACTCTGAAGCCCTCTTAAATCCAGTCGCCTATGAACACTTAACCACTAAAGAGGGACAGAGTGAAAATGAAATCTTGTGAAAATGAAGATAGATAAAATAAGAGCTCTAGCAACTTAGTGGGATAGGGAGAGGAACTGGGCAAGGAGACTATAGCACAAGTCACCCCAATCCCTCATCCACCAAAGACAATCCAGTAACAGTATGTGATAATACAGTAGTGTGCAAATGTATTAGAACACCTCAAGATGTATCATTTATATCCTTTTTTACCTACCTGCATGAAAACCTCTGGGTGTGAGAATTTCATTGTTCAGTCAGTAATCAGTGATATAAAAACAATAGGCACTTGTGTGAAAATGTTAGACCACTTTGTGCTTTAATTAGGCATCTTAAACAACTTCTAAAAAGTCTCATGCATTTTACCATTTGTGGCTGTGTGTTCCTTTTCTCTTACTATTTTTAATTAATTGCATGTGTGGCCTATTAGAGTCATCAGTTAAATTAAACAATCACTGATTTTCTGATTTTCTATTTTGACAATGCTCCCAAGATGTTTAGTTACAATGGTTTGATTTCAGATGCACAACAAATCAAAACTACAGAAGCAATGGAATGCTGTAATCAATTTGCACACGACATTGGGCTCTCTTTAATTCAATCACCCTGAGCTCAGCATTACTTTTGATTTGCAATAGTTTGCCTATGGCCAGATGCACATTATAAACCAATGAAGAATATTCAAAAAGATATTCAAATAATAATAATAATAATAATAATAATAATAATAATAATAATAATAATAATAAAAACATGCTCTATTTTTTTTTTTAGCCAACTTCTATAAGATAGAAGGAGCCAAGGATCCCTTACTATGTGGAAATGGGTCTGATGCTGGGTAAGTAGCCAATTATGGCTTTTCGGAATGCTTTATGCAAACATGTCATTGTCTGTTCTGTGCAATAACTAATTTAAACCACCCCACCACCAAACTAAAGCAGATCCCAGATGGTGGATTGTGAAAGTTGTCTTTGTTGATCACAGCACCTTTATTGCCAATGGCACAGTTACCTCTGGGATTATATCTATATCCTTGGTTATGAGGTGTGGTACTGGCTCCCCCCTCACATGCACTAACAGTCTCCCTATTTAAACCTGCATGGTATGCTCTGCCACCTCTGCAACAGCATTTGCTTTTGGATTTGGAAATTGTGGGATCCCAGAGATTAGTCCAAAATGTATTGCAGTCATTCCATTTCTTACAGCAGTGTCTGCTACGGCACTAGCTTGCGGGGCCATTTTCTCGGCCAGTTTAAAAGTTGTCAAGAAGCACTTGCCCCTGTAATCCAATGGTAAACCCTTCGTTGCCCTGAAAAGGACATGGCGCTGGTGTAACCCTGTATCACTTGGCTTGTGTGATGCAGTCTCTCTGGGATTTTGTAAGGGGAGGTGTGATATATACTTGTGTGACGCAATCTCTCTGGGAATTTATAAGGGGAAGTGTGATATAAACTTTATTTACAGCTCACTTCAAATGTGGCAGTGAACAAGTGCTTGTGGAGTCAGGCGCTCACAGATACAATGGAGGCAGTGATGCTGATGCTGTTTTACTAGTCAGTTTCTTCTATCTCCAGTCAAGCAGTATTATCCAGTGCTTGGGGTTATTTATTTAACATGATGCATACATTTTTAAAACCTACCTAACCTAACCTGAAAGGAATACACAAATGATTCCCTTTGTAAAGTGAGAGCCCAGTATGTTTGGTGCCTTCAAAGTTATGTGTTTAGTCTTTCTATGTGTACGTATAGCCTGAAGAAAGAAAAAGTCATACACAATTATTATATAAATAAACAAGTGCTTGGATGTCCACTGGACAATGACACAATTATCATCTTACATTAGAGGCTTCTCTAGGGAACACTTTACATTGTGTCTCTAAATACTGTGTACTTACACATAATTGTATCACAAAAGAGTTAGGGATAGGGAGGGTTAGGGTTATGTTGTGCAAAAAGTGCATTGTAACTATGCATAATAACATTGTAATGATGTGTAAGTACACATGTATTTACTAAATAACTACACTATGTACATACACGGCAATTAGAGACACAATGTAAAGTGTTGCCCTTCTTTTTATGTTGCAGGTCTCAATGCTAACGGACAGTGTTGTGTGATGCACTTGCTGCTGTGGATTGTGTCCCCTGTCGTTGAGATGCAGTGAGGTTAAAAGCTCTAACACCATGAATGCAGACGAGCCTGGCTCTTTTGCATTGTGGTTAAGACACTTGCTTGCGGTGCCTGGGGTTGCGGGTTCATACCCAGCCTAAAGAGGGTTTTAATTAACGAAAGAGAAACTCACCTAGAAACAGACATTTAACAGACGGTACAGAGACAGAGAGTACAGGACCAGGTTTCATTTCTTACAGACTCCCTCGATAATTCTAGATTTGTAGTTATGAAAATATTTGAGCCTTTTCTATATTTATTGTTATGAATTAGATTTCTTCACTTATTTCAACCATTTGTAACCTTACGAAACGTTTGTTGTATTGCTAAAATGATATACCGTTATTTGCACCCAGTGACTACCAAGAAATTATCAATGCAACTGCAGCCTATTTGAATTCTGCATAAGTATATGACAGCTGACATCTACGTAGATTTCATTTGAATTATACAACTGAAATCTTGGTTTAGAAAACGGCATATTAGATATTACAATAAAGTTTCCTTAGGTGATTGCGGATCTGCTTTTAACACCTGTGTCTCATCCACACAAGAATGAAGAACAGGCGTCAAGGACACACAGTGATGCACTAGGAATGTCATCGAGATCATTGACATGGATTTTGCCTAAACGTATTTGTAATGTTGTCAGACTCCCCCCACAATATGTACAGTGTACACTTTCACCTTCACACGTTTGTATGCATATAAAATACTTATAATACTGTAAGTGTTTGGTGGCTAATCATGTTGAGTTTATTTATCACAGAGGCCAAAGAGTATCAGAGAAAATGCAGGATTAGAAAAAATCACTGAAAAACTAATTATAAACAACTTGTGTATTCGGTTAGGGAGTTCTATCGTAATTTTAAAAACTGAATAAATATATAATGAAGTGTTACACACATGGTATACATGTATAATAACTAACAACTACAAACACAAATGGCACTTGAAATGTATGTATTTAGATATAGCTTACAATCGTACATACTAAAATACATACAAAAGTAGATGTCCTGATTAGAAAATAAATTCCAACCAATATACACAGCTAAAATCCCAGCTCAGCCACAGATTTACTGTGGGACATTGGGGAAGTCCTTGTCTCTCTGACAAGATGCTAATATTCCTATTGTTAGCTTGTCTCTGCTGTAATTGATGAGATAAGGCAAAGGTTGCAGTGCAGTCTCACCCCACTCTGCTGCTTAGGGGGGAGTGTTCTTACTCAATCATTTCAAACCTGGATGGATCCTGGAGATGGGATATCAGTTTTAGCTTGAGAGGTCGGAGAGAACTGCCCCTGCTCTTTATGTAAGGATGTCACAACTGTTTCACTCCTGTCGGCCGCGGCAGACAGGTGCTCTCAATTAATCAGTCACAGCTGATTGTTGGCAAACCCCAAATATACCATAGCGCGGTGGTTAAGAAAAGAAAAAAAAAATAAGATTAACTGAAATAAGTAACCTTGTGGAGCTGAAATGGTGAGCAGAAATATGTACAATCTATACATATCTATACCATTTGTCAGCTTAGCATCAGTTTGCGTGCAAACCCGCAATGGGATTATACAGCTAGCATTGCCTGTTTCCTACCGAGCAGTATCTTTGGGCAATGTGGTAGACTTATCATTTGTAGGGCTGTATTTTTTTCACTGTTAAAAAATATTTATTTCTCCTGAGTGGCGCATCGAGTAAAAGTGCTCCGCATGGAGTGCAGAATGCGCACGATAGCCTGGAGATCGCAGGTTCGAATCCAGGCTATGTCACAGCCAATCATGACCGGGGGTTCCTAGGGGGCAGTGCACAACTGGCCAAGTGCCGTCCGGGTAGGGAGGGCTTAGGTCGGCAGGGGAATCCATGGTTCACCGCGCATCAGCGACCCCTGTGGCCAATAGGGTGCCTGTGGTTCTGCAGTGGAGCCGCCAGATCTGTGTTGTCCTCCGGGACTATAGGTCTGTTGGCCTCACTGCGGATCCGCAGAGTGAAAAATGACGGATTGGCAGGAGCACATTTCGGAGGACGCGTGTTCCAGCCGCCATTTCCCGAGTCGGCGGAGGGATTGCGAACGGTGAGCCGAGGATACAGATAATAATTGGGAATACAAAGTTGGAGAGAAAAACCTGGGTAAAAAATTGGCGACGACTAAATTAAAAAAACATTTAAAAAATAATTAATTTCATGGCATTCCACCTTCTAAAAATAGGTATTTAAAGATGTTTCACGATTACACATAGTATTTATTAAAGCAGAAAAAAAAACGTTGTTTCATGATATGTATCCTTGATTATCCTTTATTACTGTTTCTGCATTAAAGAGAAAGTCACAAGCATATTTACCCACGGAACTGCAGTGTGTGGTAACTTGATTATTTATTATAATGAATCAGATCATTCTATTATTATTATTCCAATTCCACGGTTTATTGATTCATGAAAGATTATTCTTAACAGATGATAGTCCATACATGATTATTATTATTTATTTCTTAGCAGACGCCCTTATCCAGGGCGACTTACAATTGTTACAAGATATTACATTTTTGTACATAGAATTACCCATATATACAGTTGAGGTTTTACGGGAGCAATCTAGGTAAAGTACCTTGCTCAAGGGTACAGCAGCAGTGTCCACCACCGGGGATTGAACCCACGACCCTCCGGTCAAGAGTCCAGAGCCCTAACCACTACTCCACACTGCTGCCCTATTACATTTGATTACATTCATTGGTTATTCAAGTTACAAAAACATCACAATTATTGCAATCCATTCTTCTAGTCGAATAATGGTAGTCACCTAATTTGCAGTCAAAATATTAATTAGCCATTACTTCAATCGGAACACCCTTTCAGAACCGGTCCAGAGGTAGTTCCTTTCACCTGAGCGATTCAAATAAGTGGAGTCCACTCTAAGATTATATATAGTTGCACCTCATTTGGCTCTGAACATGCGCAGTCTAAATCCTAAAGAACTCCACAGTCTAAAATATTTTTTTTTGTTTCACATTAGCTTATACCGCACTCTTTACATAGAATGGACATATACAATGGTAGACCCTTTCCTTAACTCTAACCATGGAAACCTTTAAGTCCCTTTAATAGGAAACTCTTACACACCCTAATACCAGCCTAACATTGGACTCCTTCCAAATGTATATCTATACACAGAATACAATATTAGATTTTTATTTTAAACCTTATAGAACTGAGCAATCGAGAGCAAGGTGGGTTTCTGTAATGAGTAAAAATGACCACGGGATAGATAGCTTCTTCCACTTCATGAAACAGCAAGATTTGCAATGAAACCCTGAGATCTGCTTTGAGAAACGTCTGACAAGCTAATTGTTTCAGGAGGGGCAGAAATGACTGCAGAAACAGCTTTAAATATGATTAAGAACACATATCATGGTGCAATAAAGAGATTAAAAATATTATGCCAGAGTAGAATATTGCTTTAATTATAAAATATTCAGCTTTCAATTGGCCCACCTCATAAAAAATAAATACATAAATAAAAAAACAAAATAAATACTGAATATATATGCTTTTGTTGGATATCCTTTCCAGCAGTAATCCCGTAAACCTAACAGATTTTGGAACCAGTGAGTGGATGACGCATAGGTTAACAGGGCAAGTTCCAGGATTTTCTTCAAACTAAATACCATCTGTGTGACTGTTCCATGCCAAACTGCAGAGTTCACAAGTTCTTTATATAAACACACAGAAATCAAGGTGGACCCAGAGGGCGTCCAGGAAAGCTCCCCCACGTGCTGCAGCTTGCATTCCAACACACAGAACCTGCAACTTGCACTGACATCCGGAACCTGCAGCTTGCACTCCAACACATGGAACCTGCAGCTTGCACTCTGACACACGGAACCTGCAGCTTGCACTCTGACACACAGAACCTGCAGCTTGCACTCCGGCACACGGAACCTGCAGCTTGCACTCCGACACATGGAACCTGCAACTTGCACTCCGGCACACAGAACCTGCAGCTTGCACTCTGACACATGGAACCTGCAGCTTGCACTCCGACACACAGAACCTGCAGCTTGCACTCCGACACATGGAACCTACAGTTTGCACTCTGACACACAAAACCTGCAGCTTGCACTCTGACACATGGAGCCTGCAGCTTGCACTCTGACACATGGAACCTGCAGCTTGCACTCCGACACATGGAACCTGCAGCTTGCACTCCGGCACATGGAACCTGCAGCTTGCACTCCGACACACGGAACCTGCAGCTTGCACTCCGACACATGGAACCTGCAGCTTGCACTCTGGCACACGGAACCTGCAGCTTGCACTCCAACACACAGAACCTCAGAGGCAGAAACACTGCAGTGCAGGATAAGCAGCATGCTGGGATTAGTGTGGGGGTTTGAAAGACCTCAGAAGAAGGTTCAGTAACACTTTACATTAATTGTTGTAGGTTGAATTTTTAGAAGCTGTGTTAGACCCCTGATTATAAGCTTCACACAGCAGTGCAGGAGAATTATCTCTTCTCTGATGAACCACTTCACTTGACTTCATTGAGCAGAATGGGGAAGCTTTGCTGTGAAGCTACAGATTGAGATTATGGGCAGTTACTGTGCTCTCTTTGCAGTGTCAGCTCAGTCTATGGTTTAAAGCAGTAGTCACACATGCAACTTTTTGACAAAAAGCATGTTGCTTTCTCAGTCACAAACAGATGCGTGTTGCTGTGCAGTTTATAGAAACTGTTTTTCTTGGGGTCCTGACTGAACTATCTTGACAGAGCATGACTATGTCATGCAGCATAACCTCCTACCGCTGCATGTACAGCAGCAGGATGCAATGCGGCAAACATGTTTTATCTCATTTTAGGATGCCAGGAAGGTCAACGTTCTGGCTAAATGATGCAAGAATCCAGAAAACAGATCACAAGGTTTTATATTTGCACGAAAGTTCCAGTTGGAGAACTGTAGCTTTAAATACTGAATGATACTCTTGGTACTATTTTTCATTGGAAACTTTATCAGAGAAAATCTGTAAAACCTTCCATGCGAGTCTGACAGACTAGTAGCTTTGATGTCCAGCTACAGCACCAAACATAGGCACGGTGAAGAAGCTGGACACATGTACTTAAAAGACGAACAAACACATAGAAAAACCAACATAAAAAAGCCTTGTCTCGCAATGTTTGCAACGTTTGAAGAAACACAGGGAACACTTTGGCCGATCTGTATTGATTTAGTATCTTATTTTTTTCACCCATCTTGACCATAACAAATGCAGACTTGCAGACAGCATTGCTGTGCTGGCATCCCAATACACATTAAAGGATTTCCCTGCTTTAGACAAATTTGATCCGGTTTTTAAGCTCTTTTGCCTTCCTCTAATGGGTTTGATAATGACTGTTCTGACCTGAACAGCAGAGTGAGGATTAGTGCTCATCTCTTTCAGTCCACACAGAGAGGGGAAACCCTACCCGAGGCCACACAGCAATCCCAACATTGATGTGCTCTACCTGAGTGAGTCTTAAAGGCATTCTTTAGATCATCTTCTTAGTATTTGATTTCTTACCTGTTTCCTATTGTGTGTGTTCGGTAGGAACCTCGATTGGGGTTTTGGTAACATTTAGTTCAGGGATCTGGTACAAGCGATCTATAAACATGATCTTACTGACTGTCACGGGTCTGCAGGTTTGAATGCCAATTTATGGTTCTGACCCATGAAATATGGGTCATTTGGGTGGTCTGTACAGGTGCTATAACCAGTACTATAATCCATATTAAATTAGCATGCCCTGATTCAAAGTGAAAATAAAGTCTGAGAAACAAAAATATAAAAAGCAAAGCATATCCCTAATATTATCCCATTAATATTAGGATGCACAGGGCGACGCTCTTTATATAAAATCATAAATCAGCGACTATTTTAATTGTTGCTTCTAAATGAATGCATATGCAAATGAAATAGGGTTATCATGAGTTCCCTGTTATGTTTAATTTCACAGCAGCACTTCAGGTTTGAGCAATACGCCCTTGTGTAAGTGTAGGGACATTCACTAGTTAAAGCAAAGAAAAGGTAGTATCCATTATCCACAGTAGGCTTTGTTGTATCTCATCTAGTTACACTCTGCATTGCTTACGATTACAGTTCAATGCTGTTTAGCTCAAAGATTAGGCATGCTTTATACCACATACTGTACATCTTCCTCATGAATTCTTGCCTATTTAATATCCAGTGACGCAGGTTCTCTGTCATTTTTTATTGTTGTTTCTGCTTATTTACCACCAAACTATTCCAGCAACAATACCCCTGCTGTGTGAGTAACTCAGTGGAAACCCACAGTTTCAGAGGGGACTGAGATTAAAGCTACACTCTTCCAGTGGGCATTTCCCAAACCGCCCCATTTCACAAATTCAGCAGCAAGAGAGAAGTATACAGAAGTTTGTGATTCATTTTTTCACAATCTGTTTTAGCATAATGTACAGAAAGTGTGTTTTTCTTTGTCCCAGTTTATTTGCTGAATAATTTCCAAGGCCATTGCACAGTGTATTACAGTGACATTTATTTCCCTGGCTAATTGCTACACAGAGCATCCAATGTGTACATAAACACACACTTCGTATTACACATGGATAGTTGCATAGTAATATATTCCCTTCATTTGCGACATGCTTCTGGTTGCGTTGCACAGTACACTAACACAGGTCATGCAAAAGGCACTTGAGGATGAAACACAGTTCAAATCTGACATGGTGCTAATGACACTAAAATTACATTAGCCACTCTGCTCTCTGTGCAACACAGAGAGAGGGAAAACAGCCCTCCTGCACTCTGGAGATGTAGCAAGTAACAATCTCCATGGGCAACAGCCTCCTAGATACAGTTGCTATAGGAACTTTAAGTTATTTTATCCTCATAGTGACCTTGGGTTTCTATTAGCTTACTGCATGATATTAACTCATAGCCTTCTTCTCCTTCAGGAGTTTAGCATGTCTGTATTTACAGTGCTATAGATACAACGTGTAATCTGTTACTGAGTGGTAGGTGGTGCAGCTTGCTTATTCATTATTATTATTATTATTATTATTATTATTATTATTATTATTCTTCTCTCTGGGGGTCTAAGTTTGAAGCTTTCTCAGATCAAAACCACCACACAATTGTAATTCTCAGTGTAACAGGGAGGATGCTGGGTATGAACCAGCGCCCTCGCGCACCACAAGCAAGCGTCTTAACCACAATACAAAAGAGCCGGGCTCGTCTGCATTTGTGGTTTTAGAGCTTTTAACCTCCTCTCATCTCACCGACGGGACAGAATCCATAACGGCAGTGTATCACACAACACTGCCTGCTACACTAGCTGATGCCCAGAACTGTATTAGCTTCCGTACTAAAGACAGACAAGAAAGAGTAGTGTACTGTCACTTGTCCACTATGTCCTGGTTTCACCACATCCCTTTGGAGTTCAGCAGGACACTGGGGCTATGCAAAGATTGCAAAGGCATCATCTCAATGCGGTTTCCTTGGCCATATGGCCTTCCATGGACACAGCTGCGCGGGTGCTGAGTGAGAGAGCAGTTCCCCTGACAGGCTCCCTGCAGAGCTCGGATTCAGAGGGGCTTCTTTCCAGCAAAACATTTAGTACATTTTTTGGAAGCTGATCAATCCTTTAGATCAGAAAAGAAAAACAAACACCAGGAATGGAAAACAGTACAAATCCCTCTCAAAGAGTATTGCAGTAGTGGAACGTACAGTAGTGTGCAAATGTATTAGAACACCTCAAGATTTGTCATTTATATCCTTTATATACCAACCTGCAGGAAAACCTCTGGGTGTGACAATTTATTTTCGGTCAGTAATTAGTGATAATGTTAGACCACTTTGTGCTTTAATTAGACACCTAAGGAGGCAGTGTGACCCAGTGGTTAAAGTCCAGGGCTTGTAACCAGAAGGTCACTGGTTCAAATCCCACCTCTACCACTGACTGACTCACTGTGTGACCCTGAGCAATTTACTTAACCTCCTTGCGCTCCATCCTGCGGATGAGATGTTAAATCAATGTCCTGTTGTAAGTGACTCTGCATATAATGCACAGTTCAGAGCCTATCTCTGTAAAGCGCTTTGTGATGGTGGTTTTACCATTTGTGGGCATCAATTAAATTAGACAATAGCTAATGAGCCTATTATGACAATTTTCCAAGATTTCAGTTGCAGTGGTTTGATTTCATATGCATTTTGCACACTACTGTATTTATATATATATATATATATATATATATATATATATATATATATATATAGATAGATAGATAGATAGATAGATAGATAGATAGATAGATAGATAGATAGATAGATAGATAGATAGATATATATATATAAACCACAAGCTACCCTTTAAGTAAGGAAAAATCAAACAAAACAAACAAAATGAAAAATCCAAAACAAAACCTAACTCCATTTTGGAACGCTAACTAAACTCGTTGGCTCCAGTTCTATCTAAAATCGCCGGCAAAGCTGTTTACCGATTAAAACAAAACAGTTTTCCTCTCCTCCTCCCCTAGTCTGTTACAGTATTTTCTGACCGTGCCTTGAACTTGAAGCCAAACCGGTATATAACCCACGCAGTTCTATGCGTTGCTCATTGGTTTTGCAGGAGCCCCATGACATCCTAGAAGTAGTCCAAAGCACTACATTTTATGGGTTCTTATAATCTGTTAGTACAAGTCAGAATGGCTATTATACTGTATGTACCTAAATGGGCAATAAACAACAGTGTATGTTTTGCACTGCAGTTGTCCTGTAGCTAACACTAGGCTGATTTAGCAGGCCATGTATCTGCCTTTGTAGTGTCTGGTTGATTGGAATGGGGTGTGTCAGAGACATTCAAACTGACTGCAGTGATATAACAGCAGATATACAACAACACCAGCTCACTTGATGTTCAGGATTTAGTGAGAACTCCTCCCTGGCTTCACTGTGGTGACTACTTCTTCTCTTAATATAAGGCATTGTTCTACAATTTAAGTGGTAATGCATTTTTTTCTACACTTGTATTTGTATACAGGGTAATACACTGTAATTAACATCATTTAAAAATAAAATATTGGACTTCATGTGGAAATACAATGCAAAAAAGTTGGTCAAACAAACTGCTTGTTGATTTGTTGTCTGAATTTATTTTGTTTCCGTTTTGTTTTCAGGAATTGTCCTGATGGATACGTTTGCATCAAGACAGGAGACAACCCAAATTACGGCTATACCAGTTTCGACACCTTCGGCTGGGCTTTTCTTGCTCTGTTTCGCCTCATGACCCAAGACTACTGGGAAAATCTTTATCAACAGGTACAGGGCAGAGTTTCCACTGGACTGCAGAGCTCTGCAGTGCCCTTTCCAAACACTCACATTTCTTCATTCTTGTGATACATTTTAAGGCCTCTTAAACAAGTTATAGTTTGATAATAAGCTATTTTTATCATTGCATTTTAACATGTGCATGTGTTTGTATGTGCATGTGTGTGTATATATATATATATTGTAAAAGGTTCACCCTCACTTGAGTTCGTTGCCCCTTTAAGAATGGACCCGGCACACAGAAATGGATTTTTCTCAGCGCGTTTGCGCAATTTTTTTTTAATAAACAAAACACAACAAATTACACAAATCAAAATAACCCCTAGCTCTTCTTGAGCACTAACTCAACTTACAGGAAACACCCTGACTAACGCGGGACAGCTAAGCTGTTTACCCGTCTTCACAAACAAACTGATTTACAAACAGCACTTACTTTCTCTCTTATTTGGCTACTCGGAGACAGCGCACCTACTGCCTCCTTCCACTCAGCAGCCCCGAGCAGACTGCTTGTTCTCCTTTTAAACTTCCGCACCTGGATCTAAATTTTAATAATGCCCAGGTGCGGATAATAATTAATAATCAAACAATTAAACTAAACAATAAGCAAATCAATTGAAACAATAAAGCAATACAAATCAAACAAAAAGGTGCATTCCCACAAGTTTTTCTTTGCAGGGAGGTTTTAACCCCCTCCCTGCCGTCTCTCACAACCCGCTATCTTACATATCCCCCCCCTTGTCTTTCCAAGACACCGGCCATGAGACGGCCACCTCCTCCCCTAAAACACAACCACCCACCCTCGAGTCCATAAATGTCAATTTTCGCCCTCCTCCACGGGCGAACTCGAGGGTGGATCGGTCCACGTCCTGGGTCAGCCAGGTAGGGACCGCGCACCAGCGACGAGGGACCCCACCGGTTCGTCAGGGGCGACCGGCACGACAACCGGGGCACTGGAGGCTGCAGTAGCGGGCAGAGGTCTGCAGCTGGGACCCAGTGCAGCGACGTCCGGTCAGCAAGGGGGAGCGACGCAGCGACCAGGGGGAGCGTACGCGACGTCTGGGAGCAGCACAGCGACGTCTTAATGTCCGGGAGGAGCGGAGCAGGGGACCAGGTGGAGAACTGTGCCCGATCCTGCCGACTCCTGGGCTCCAGGTCAAGTGAAGGGAGGTCCAGGCTAACCGACAGGGTGTCCAGGAGCAAGGGGCGAGGGACTGGACGCAGCGACACCGGACTGGACCGTAGGGGTGGTGGTCGGGGCTGTGGTGGAGGTACGCTCGACACCTCCTCCCTAGGCTCCGGAAGCGGCAGCTCCTCCCCTCTGGGCTCTGGCAGCGGCAGCTCCTCCCCTCTGGGCTCTGGCAGCGGCAGCTCCTCCCCTCTGGGTTCTGGCAGCGGCAGCTCCTCCCCTCTGGGCTCTGGCAGCGGCAGCTCCTCCCCTCTGGGCTCTGGCAGCGGCAGCTCCTCCCCTCTGGGCTCTGGCAGCGGCAGCTCCTCCCCTCTGGGCTCTGGCAGCGGCAGCTCCTCCCCTTCTGGCACTCGGGACGGCTGCTCTACCTCCCATTTCTGGAGCAGCCGGTCCAGCTCTGTAGGCTCTGGCTCCGGTAGCCCTAGCTCCACTCTCCACTTCTTGTTTAGCTCTTCTTGAGCACTAACTCAACTTACAGGAAACACCCTGACTAACGCGGGACAGCTAAGCTGTTTACCCGTCTTCACAAACACACTGATTTACAAACAGCACTTACTTTCTCTCTTATTTGGCTACTCGGAGACAGCGCACCTACTGCCTCCTTCCACTCAGCAGCCCCGAGCAGACTGCTTGTTCTCCTTTTAAACTTCCGCACCTGGATCTAAATTTTAATAATGCCCAGGTGCGGATAATAATTAATAATCAAACAATTAAACTAAACAATAAGCAAATCAATTGAAACAATAAAGCAATACAAATCAAACAAAAAGGTGCATTCCCACAAGTTTTTCTTTGCAGGGAGGTTTTAACCCCCTCCCTGCCGTCTCTCACAACCCGCTATCTTACAATATATATATATATAAGTGTGTGTTTGTGTATGTGTTTGCAGAATGTATATAGGTGTCGACTTAGTTCCTTAATGTCTGAAAGTTGATCAGAAGTGTAACACTGAAGCATGTGCAAGGAGCGTTCGATCATTTTTCTTTACTAACTGCGAATAAAAAACCTAAAACATACAACTTAAAAATCAAATTGACCTTTAACATATCGTGCATTATGTCATGCAGGGAAATCTAAGCCCTACAAAATGATATAAATATATATTAGGTTAGGTGAGCTGGAATTATTATGTTGGCAACATGGTGTTTAATACTGGTTGTTTCTGAAGTTCTTCCAGGTGTGAAATGTCATTGAGCAGAGTGGAAATCATTCAGATCACTTAGATGTTCAGTTCAGATAATCAATGGAGTGCAGCCTCTCAGCTTAACAAAACATCCTAACTGGCATAATATATGAGATTGCACATTGTAACAATAGCCAGTGTTCATTTACGCCTTTTAAAATACTTGACCCAGACACAGAACTGAAAGTTTAGCGTGGTTGAGCACTTTTATTCACAAATAAACAAAACAAACCCAACTCCCACATGGAGTGCTAAACTAAACTTCTCTTCTCTCTTAACTAACACACTGGACGGCTAAGCCATTTACCAACCACAAAAACACACCGTTTACAAGTTTAACAATATCCCAAGGTTCACACAATACCTTCGCTTAGACCACACAGGTCTGCTCCACACATGACTTTCCTCCTTCAGCCCTGTCTACAGGCCTTCCCCTGCTTTTATCCAGGGCTTAATCAGCCTCAGGTGCTTCACATTAAAATGGAGCCAGGTGATTCCCCTCTGTCTCCTGGTAACCTCGTGGCATTCTGGGGAATGTAGTCCTGCAGCACCCTCCTGGACTACATCTCTGTGTTGTGTGATATACTGCCTTTACAGATTCTGGCCTGTTCCCTGCCCGGCTCTTTTGCAATGTGGTTAAGAGGCTCGCTTGCGGTGCGCAGGGTCGCCGGTTCACACTCAGCCTCCGCCCTGTTAGACCTATGAGGCCTAACGTACAGGGAAAATCAAGTCTTTGTTGTATAGAAAAGAAAACCAAAAGACTTGTGATTTTCCTTTCCTCAGACTCTCCGATCTGCGGGTAAGACCTACATGATCTTCTTCGTGCTGGTCATCTTCTTGGGTTCCTTCTACCTTGTCAACCTGATCCTGGCAGTGGTGGCGATGGCTTATGAGGAGCAGAACCAGGCGAGCATTGCGGAGGCCTGGCACAAAGAGAAGGAATTCCAGGAGGCCATGGAACGGCTGAGAAAGGAACAGCAGGTATGAACACGAGGGCCGTGTGTCTGCAGCTGTAGCTGTTATTGCCTCAGACTTTTAACTCCAGGAGAGTCTGTAGCTGTTACACACTGCCTCAGTCTTTTAACTGCAAGAGAGTCTTATAGTAGATGTTAATCGATGTTATTGGAGCATGTGTAAGGTTCTTCTTTTTTTGTTTTTATTGATTTTCATGGTACATTGTCCCACTTTTTAAAATTATCCTTACTGGATTATTAAAAACAATGAGTGCATTGGTGGAATATTATGGTAATGCTATTCTGCTCAAACCCTTGCATGTATAATTCAGATCACTTCCTTATTGCAATGTGGTTGTGGCATGATTCTGATTCTGTGTTTTGCAGCTGTTTTTATAAAGGCTAAAGCTAAAGACTCCTCAATTTCAGTTCATATTACACCTATGTATGAAAAGGCTTGAGTTCACAGTTGTGATAATGTGAGATAACACTACTTTAAAGTGTGTTTAAACGTTGAATTTCATTGAGATGCTTAAGATATGAAAAAGCATGTTGCCCTTTATTTATATTTTAACAACGTACACTACCAAAATGATCACACTGGTGACAATCATAAATACTGATTATTCACAAACATCACTCACCTCATTTTTTTCCCACCGATTTTCTCTTGGTTTTCAATTGTAAAAATAAACACTGAGAAATTCCTAGGAAATTCTACAACATAAATAAATAAAATGAAGAACCCTAAGAATGTGTTGTGAGAATGGTCGTGTTTTTTTGTATTGCATGTTTCACAATCAAGCTGGGTGATAATATCTCCTGGTGATAGGTGACTCACCTGAAGTGACACACATGGGCTGTTTCTTCTTTTAGGCAATTGCTAACATCGCACAGGAGACTCCTGCAGTGTCACCGCTCACCTTGAAAGACACCAAGGGTAGAAAGAATTCGAAACAAAGGCAGCAGAGTCACTCAGAGGAGAATGGACAGGGTGGAGAGGAAGAGGAGAGAGCACAGTTAGACTGTGATGACAACCCACTGAAGGTAACGAGCAGAGCAGCATTCTTCAAAAATGCACAGCAGTGCTGCTTCACAGGGTGTCCAAACGGGAGGATTTCAATCACTGGACTTACGCCTAACAAACGAACATGTGTTCTGACAAGGAGTTATGTCAGCTTTGCCTGCCTGTACAGTCACAGGCATGTCTCTTAGAGGACAGAACCTCCAATACGTCTGCCCTGGGCCCCTGGTGTACAAAACACACTGTCTGTAAAGCAGAACAATACTACTACTACTACTACTGCTACTACTAACTTACAGTGTTAGCTCTAGACATTCTATCTCGTCCACTAACTTACACTATTAATGGATGTGCTAAAAAAAAAAAAGTATTTTTTTTTTTATATATACATAAATATGTCTCGAGGAAAATAAAAAATAGATTTAGCTGATTTAAATTTATGTAAGACTTAATACAGTTAGTACTCATTCCTAAGGTTGTATCTGCTTGGTATCCTTTCAGACTCACCCGTGCATTAGCCGGGCGCTCCTCTCTGCCAGCAGAAGGGGAAGCCATGGAAGTATCTTTCATTTCCGCCCCCGAAACAAGGACTCCGAGGCGGATTTTGCGGATGATGAGTACAGTGTGCCGGGGGACAGCGACAGCCGCACAGGTTCACTATTGGTACCCTGGTCCAGGAGGAAGAACAGCAGCCTAAGCATTGCCAGCTATTGCTCTCAAACCAACATCCCTAGCCTGACCATCAACGGGAAGTTGAACATCCATATGGAACACAATGGAGTGGCGTCTTTGGGGCCCCCTTCATCGCTAACCCTGCCTGCAGTGGTGGTGGATTTGCCAACGACGGAAGACAACGTGAGTACACAATGACCCTTCCCTCATAGCATCCGGTTGGATTGTTTGAAGCCAGCGTGCTCGTGGGCTGCTGGATGTGTTTGTGGGCTCTCATACCTGGACACAAAGTACATCTGATAGGATCTTTTGTATCATTGATACTGTGCAGTTCACCCAACAAGTCATTTGCATTCCATGTCTGACAGGTTCGAAAGCAATCTTTAAAATGAACAGTGTTTCAGGGTTGTCTGACTCGCGCAGTGGTTGATAGGAGAAAATGATGGATAGTATGATGGATTTTCAAAAGTTTGTAAATGGAAACTCCAGTGTTAATCAAGAAATCAGTATGTAGCATTGATTTGGGCATTTTCAAACAGTCGTTACGCCTGTTTCGTTATTAAATAATTGTCCTAATGTGATTTCCGAAATTATGTTGATTTACAAATTAATGTTAATATCTTAACGAGCAGTGCTTCTTGCCACTATTTATTTTGTTTGGGTGGGAATTTAAAAGCAAATCTGTGTTAATCGAAGTGCGACACAAGAACAAACGTTACCTGAACTGGTTTCACAAACATCTGCCTCGAAGTGGTTTTCTTTCAATATAATTTCATATCACAAGCAAACAGGTGTGATTAATTGATTCATCGGTTGGATGATTAATCAATCAATAGAACATGTAAAGATAAAACCCCTTAATTATAACCAAGACTTTAAAATCCATTTCTTACCTCTTGTTCTGGGGCTGATCCTGGAAAAGCCCTCCAAACCCAGATTTTTTTTTTCTGCATTTGTTTTGATCTTGGTATACCCCATGCAAATCTGTTGAGAAAGGGATTTATATTGGTTCCATGCACCCTTTCTTACAAAGCCAGTTTTCTATTTATTTATTTATTTATTTTTTGTTGTCTGAAACTGGGCGACTTTTGGTTTGTACGTTTGTTTATTTTTCAATTTCTATGTATTTTTTTTCAATAAAAGCATGCAGGAGCCTCTATATTCCATGTTGAGCATGGAATATGGAGGCTTTAGTAAACTTTTCAAAAGCAAAAGTGATCGAAAAAGGACATTAATTAGTAAGTCTAGTAAACAATCTAAGTAGAAATGCCAATAGAGAATTTGTTGTCTATCTTTAAACATTTAAACATCCACAACAACGTGTGGCATAAGACTGAAATAACAGCCTCCCCAGACAGTTTGAAATAGCAGTGGGGAGGGGGGAACTCCTCGTTGTCTAGGAAATGTAGCCCCAGCGCCATGGCAACAGATGCTCATTTGAGATGCACTTAGGGGACTGTTCGCTTATGTAAGGCAGACCAGGTATTCCACTACCCAAAACATGTGGTTGTCCAAAATGACAGTCAGAGCGCCGTGTCAGCGATTAGTGAGTAACAGAAGGGCATTAAATAATTACAAAGTCATCACAGATATGCACATATGGAATAATTGAATTAAAATCCCTATCATTTGTGTAAAGTGGACACACAACCATGCAGTCTTATTATGTACACCATTTCCATCAAGCGCATAGAAATACGGAAGTCACTGGTAATCTTCAGGAGTATTAAGGGATAACTTATTATCATCTACAGTACATTTCCCTCATATATAATTTCCAACCCGTTTAATATCTTATGTGTCTTCAGTATGATTCTCAAGGCTGATTGTGGGGAAGCATTTCAGTGTTGCACAGGCTTCAGTGCACAGCACAGCACTAATATTCTTCCCCATAACCAGCCTTTAGTATTTTTTGGAGCATTTCTTTTTTTACTTTCCAGTCAACTTTGTGAAGTGAAGGAACTCAGGACTGGTACTCAAATGCAAGTGAATTTACTTATTTTAAAGAAAATAATATATCTATAAAACCCATGTGTAATGTTATACCAGGAGGAGGTTCTGAATAAGTGTTCGTCGAAGAAGTCAAACGCTCCAGAAGCAGCACACCGCTGTAGGGATGTGCAGACAGGTGGGATTGTCAGTGTTCAATCTTCTGTCTGCAGGGATTGTCAGCTGCAATGCATTCTGTGCAGTGCTGCTGTCCCGTCATCACTTGTGAAATTCATTGACTGGACTTATGACTTTAACATGTGACACCGTTAAGCATTCAACAAGTGACGGCTGAAAGACATCATTTTGAACTGTACTTAGCACATGTCGTCATCCAGATCTGTAATCTATAGCCTGCATTATTGAAACCAGGATATGACCCCACTTCTTATATGTTCCAAGTGGTTCTTGTTATTGCACAGACAAGTTCATTACAGGTTTATAGGATCATTGAATGATTTCTCTTGTCTATTATTGAAATGCATCTGTTCTTGTCTAGAGAGTGTAGCGTGGTTCAATAAGAAAAGCAAAGGAATTATGACTAGAAGGTCTGAACCCCAGCCACTAAATCTCAGACATGTCACCACATTATACACTATATCAGGTCAATGGACACCCCCAATGGAAACACAAGAGCATTACAGCAATGTCTGCAAATTTTTTCTTTGTCTCTCAAGTTGGACTGGAGCACAAGAGGAGTTTGGGTTTGGTTGTGAGTTATTTATGGAGATTTACAACACTTTAAGTTTTTGAAATTAAGATTATTAAGTCTGAAATCTTAAAAGGAGTTGACAAAATTCACCCTAGTTCGTACTTCAAGAGTAGCACAGAAACCAGGAGCAGAGGACACTGAGTTAGACATGAACTAGGGCAGCGGGTAGGAGACTCTTCTTTACACAGAGTGATGAGGCAGCGGGTAAGAGACTCTTCTTTACACAGAGTGATGAAGCAGCGGGTAGGAGACTCTTCTTTACACAGAGTGATGAGGCAGCGGGTAAGAGACTCTTCTTGACACAGAGTGATGAGGTAGCGGGTAGGAGACTCTTCATTACACAGAGTGATGAGGCAGCAGGTAGGAGACTCTTTACACAGAGTGATGAGGCAGGGGGTAGGAGACTCTTCTTTACACAGAGTGATGAGGCAGGGGGTAGGAGACTCTTCTTTACACAGAGTGATGAGGCAGGGGGTAGGAGACTCTTCTTTACACAGAGTGATGAGGCAGGGGGTAGGAGACTCTTCTTTACACAGAGTGATGAGGCAGTGGGTAAGAGACTCTTCTTTACACAGAGTGATGATACAGTGGGTATGAGACGCTTCATTACACAGAGTGATGAGGCAGTGGGTAAGAGACTCTTCTTTACACAGAGTGATGATACAGTGGGTATGAGACGCTTCATTACACAGAGTGATGAGGCAGCAGGTAGGAGACTCTTCATTACACAGAGTGATGAGGCAGCGGGTAGGAGACTCTTTACACAGAGTGATGAGGCAGGGGGTAGGAGACTCTTCTTTACACAGAGTGATGAGGCAGCGGGTAAGAGACTGTTCTTTACACAGAGTGGTGGGCAGCGGGTAAGAGACTCTTTACACAGAGTGATGAAGCAGCGGGTAGGAGACTCTTCTTTACACAGAGTGATGATACAGTGGGTATGAGGCGCTTCATTACACAGAGTGATGAGGCAGTGGGTAGGAGACTCTTTACACAGAGTGATGAGGCAGCGGGTAAGAGACTCTTCTTGACACAGAGTGATGAGACAAGGTGTAGGAGACTCTTCATTACACAGAGTGATGAGGCAGCGGGTAGGAGACTCTTTACACAGAGTGATGAGGCAGTGGGTAAGAGACTCTTCTTTATACAGAGTGATGATACAGTGGGTATGAGACGCTTCATTACACAGAGTGATGAGGCAGCGGGTAGGAGACTCTTCATTACACAGAGTGATGAGGCAGTGGTTAGGAGAAAGGAGAGTGATGAGGGTATGAAAGGATTATCCATGTATCATTAGGATCTTGACTTGACAGTTCTGAAGTCAATCGGTTAGTATTGTAGGAACCGGACTTGCATTGATTGGTTGAACAGCCTCCTCTCATTCATCATTTTTCTTACGCTCTTATGTTCTTTGTTTTTAGCAGAAAACCTTCCCTGAAAATGAATTAAGCAGCAGGCAGAATACTCACCGGTTGTCCGTGGATACCTGGGGCGAGACATTCCAGAGAGAGCGAGCTCTGAGTGCAGCCAGCGTCCTCACCAACGCCATGGAAGGTGAGAGTTCATACTGCTGTCTTAAAATGTATGTTCTTCAAGTCTGATAATAGAGTTCACAAATGGCTAACATAAGAACATAAGAAAAGTTTGGGAGCGATGACACACCATTTGGCCCATCAAGGCTCATCCCTTGTTAGCACACTATTCTCCCCTACTGGGGGGAACTCATTTAAAATCACACAATCCAGTCTTGTTTTAAATGTTCCCAGTGTTTTCGATCCTACTATGTCACCTGCTGGGCTATTCCATGCATTTATATCTCTCTGTGTAAAAAAGTGCTTCCTATGTGTGTGTGCATGTATGTGTGTGTGTGTGCGTGTCTGTGTGTGTGTGTGTCTGTGTGTGTGTGTGTGTGTGTGTGCGTGAGTGCATATGTGTCTGTGTGCGTGTGTGTGTGTCCGTGTGTGTGTGTGTCTGTGTGTGTGCGTGTGTGCATGTGTGCGTGTGTGTGTGTGTGCGTGTGTGTGTGTGTGCATGTCTGTGTGTATCTGTGTGTGTGTGTGCGTGCGTGTGTGTGCGTGCGTGTGTGTGCGTGCGTGTGTGTGTGTGTGTGTGTGTGTGTGTGTGCACTGCGGGCATTAAGTTGGAAATATAAAACTCGTCAGGGAGCCGCTGATAATTGAAGTCGTGGATGAATGGGGTGTGGATAAATGAGGTTTACTGTACTTACTAATTCAGAAGGCATTGCTGAAAGAAATTCAATGACCAGTTCAGTGTGGGTCAGGAGCAATGCAGCGTGTCCTAGATTTTTGGAAATGTCACAAAGAGAATTTGTTGGAGGACGCGAAATGAACAATGTTTATTAACCCCTTTGGTCCTGAACTGTTTTATCAAGCTGAAGAAGGAACTCCTTTACTGAGTTACATGAGTATTTTTTTCAACATCAATTTATACACTACCTCAGACTGGCACCTAGGTTAACAAACAGAGCTATGATAAGTCCCGCCAGGACTGAATGGGTTAATCAGCAGAATTGAATCACTAGGCAGACAGATGTTTCTGTTGTGTGTCTGGTACAATACCCTATTGTACTAAACAGAAATTAAAACTTGTTTAGCTGACCTTTTTTATTATGTGACAATAAAACATTCTCGTATTAGCCCTGTCTAGAATTTCAGAGGTCAATGTTGGTAGGAAACGATAGCTTATGATTTCTGTGTTTACAGGAGGTTTAGTCTTTGGTTGTTTTGCCAAAATCAATAAAGGCTGACAGAGTCTATATATATATATATATACAAGGAGAACAATACCAGACAGTATCTCAGTACTTCACAGGAGTTGGGTCACAGCGTGAATTCTCATTCTTGGTATTCAAGAGTCATAAAATTCAGGTTCCACTAAACATTCACCACTGATAACAATAATTAAAAAAAGAAAGCTTTACAAAATGATTCTGCTTTTGTGCATTTGTGTCCTGTAGAATAGCCGTTAGGTTAAATCAGCTCTTATTTATATTTCTTGCATTGGTTTCTAGACAAAAAGCCAATCCAGATTCTGTCGTAGAAGACTCTGAAAGGACCAGGCTCTGATTACTGTTTATTTGCTTCACAGTGTCCCCATTCATTACTGTCCAAGAATACCCTGCTAGGGTAGCTTTAGATTTCAGTTAGAACAACCAGTAATGCATATCATTGCAGTTTAGATTTCAATTGGATTTACCCCAGACCGTGCTCAAAACAAATTACTCAAAGCTATTTTAAAGAATCAGAAGAAATATGAATAGTGACAACTTGTGGAAAGGACACATTCCTTTTAATTGAAAGTAATTTAAATGTAATTAATAATTCAAGTCATTTCACACAATACATTATCGAATCGGTTAGCTTTAGTAATTTATATTTACTAATGTTTGGTCATATCAGTAAAAAATAAAGTCACGTCAAGTTTTCGAAGGCCTATGTGAAACAGGCCATAGTGCACTGCTAATCAGCCAGCTAAGCATTGACTGGGCTGGGGGACCGAAGCACAGTCACAAAAGAGACTTTTCCAAACAAGACTGAAAGCATGCCTGTATGTAGCAATCAGTAAACTACAGTGAAAGCACAGGCAAGATAAGTCAATCACAGATACATATGGTAAAGCAAGGTATAAACCTGGGAAAGTGTGGTAAGTACAGAGTGAAATTATAGTAAAGGTAAGGCTAAGAGCAAAAATACTGTGCAAAAAAAGAATGTTAATATGGTCTATACATGTGTATGTATGTGAGTAAACTCAGTCCCAGCTGTAGATGTTACTGCATGAGAATACATGGTAACACTTTATATGTAGTGTCTCCAATTACTGTATATTTATATAGCAGTTACTTAGTAAATACATGTGTGCTTACCCATAATTACAATGGTATTATGCATAGTTACAATGTACTTAATGCATACATTTTGTTGCACAACATAACCCTAACCCTAACACTAAACCTATCCCTATCCCTATCCCTAACCCTATTCCTATCCCTATCCCTATCCCTATCCCTATCCCTATCCATATCCCTATCCCTATCCCTATCCCTATCCCTATCCCTATCCATATCCCTATCCCTATCCCTATCCATATCCCTATCCCTATCCCTATCCCTATCCCTATCCATATCCCTATCCCTATCCCTAACCCTATCCCTATCCCTATCCCTATCCCTATCCATATCCATATCCCTATCCCTATCCCTAACCCTATCCCTAAGCCTAAGCCTAACCCTAACCATAACCCTAACTCTAAACCTAACTCTCAACCTAACCTGAACCCTTTTCTGATACAAATGTGTACTTACATATATCATGCAAAAAGATGTACACATAGTAACTATGCATAATAGCATTGTAATTATATATAAGTACACATGTATTTACAAAGTAACTACTATGTAAATACACAGTAATTAGAGACACTTAATGTAAAGTGTTACTGAATAAAGTGTTACTGAGGTGTGTGTGTGTGTGCACCGTGCTACAATTCAAATACTGTACAGTAACTGCCTATGAGGAGTTCTGTGCAGTTGTGCATCCCACATTGGAGAGCTACAGCGCTAGCTTGTAAAGACGCAGCCTCCCATTCCAAATCTATTCAAAATTGTTTGGGGGTGATTTATTTTAGAACTGGAAGAGTCTCATCAGAAGTGCCACCCCTGCTGGTATCGCTTTGCACAGAGGTATCTGATCTGGGACTGCTGTCCGCTGTGGCTGAGGGTGAAAGAAATGGTGAATATGGTGGTGATGGACCCCTTTCTCGACCTGGCTATTACCATCTGCATCGTCCTCAACACCCTCTTCATGGCCCTGGAGCACTACCCAATGACAGATGACTTTACCAAAATGCTGTTTGTGGGTAACCTGGTAAGCTGAATGTTCATTGGCTGCTGCAGTGGTGTCGCATGGTAAATAAGCTTATGCTTAGCTAACCTTTTAAAATATGGCAAGGCTGTATTGTACAGAATATAAATAGTCTATTATTTTCATGTACATGTGGAGGTTTCCATACCCTGATGGAGCTCAAATAGATTATGAAAGTCGCTGGGCTAAATTCTCAAACATATTTTTTAAGAAAGTTAAAATGCACCAAAACACCATTTAATGTTGGATGGCTAATGCCAAGTTGGAGTAAATAGCTTTTCAAATCCAGTCCTTAATTTGTGAAGTGTTATAGAATCAGCCTGTAACATTTACAGCATCACCCTCATATTGGGAGGCTGGGGGAATGGAATGTGTGATCTTACTGTACTGTGCATATACCTGACTATCCGTGGCTTGTGGATCTGATTGTGAGGCTGGGGGAATGGAATGTGTGATCTTACTGTACTGTGCATATACCTGACTATCCGTGGCTTGTGGATCTGATTGTGAGGCTGGGGGAATGGAATGTGTGATCTTACTGTACTGTGCATATACCTGACTATCCGTAGCTTGTGGATCTGATTGTGAGGCTGGGGGAACGGAATGTGTGATGGCAAATAAACCCAGGCCTCTTTGGAAAACAACATGTCTGAACTTATTCAGTGAGATATTATTTTCCACAACGTTACTCTGGCAGAAACCTTACCACGCCGGCTCCTCCTTCTGCTGGGTGTTATTCCCCAGCTGGTTTTATTCCCCAGGATGCGTGATTAAAATGATCAAAACAACTGGCAGTATGTATCACTGCAAGAGGTACCGCACAGGATACAAAAAGGGAGCATGTTTGTTGTAAAGTCTACTGGGTGCTCAGTAACATGAGAGAGGGCCGCAGTCAGTAATGAAAGTGACGTGGTCAAGCTGCTTTGGGAGCTCTGCACAGGATTATATGCACAGTAGCACAGCACTCCTTTGTTAATCCGTTAATTGATCATTTATAAATCACATTAAAAAATGTTCTTACTTCAGGAACTTTGACTCCAGCTGTATTAGCAGTGTAAACCTGATTGAAGCAAACTGTATTTATAAAAGTATTGGAGTGGCTTTAAGATTAAATAGTGGTGATAGTGTTGTCAGATGATCAATGAAGACCTTTGTTCAGTAATGCCATGTCTGAGTGGCTCTGTAAAGGATAAGAGGATAAACAGGATCCCCACTGGACATTTCAAATGTTCAATAATACAGATGTTCTACTGCAGCCACCCAGACGAAGGGGATTCGTGTTTTGCAGTAAACTCTTTAAGAGTGTCTCTATAGTCTTGGGTGAGCAGGTATAAACTTTTTATATTATCAGACATATTCTGCTCCATGAAGAAATCCCACAAGGAATGCAAATCAACAACATTTAGAGACAGGTTAATTTGAAAGGCATTGCACTTTATAAGGACTTTCTATTGATCTGCACTGAATCACCATTAGGCTGATATAGTATCAACCATCTAAAATATGACTAAAGTATTTTATCCCATGTGGTGCAAGGCACCTATGAGCATGCATATAATACAAGTAAGGGAAGAAACTAAAAAAAAAAAAAAATTGTCTAACAGACAAACGTTTCCAGATACAGGTACTGCAAGTGTCTTTTTCAATTTAATTGATGCATCTTTGCTTGTAAGGATCCTCAAAAACAATGTCACTGTGCTTTGCACAATGTCAGTGCTTTGCACAATGTCAGTGCTTTGCACAATGTCAGGGGTTTGCACAATCAGGGATTTGCACTATGTCAGTCTTTTAGCTGGGAGTTGTAATGACAATGAGTGGACAACCGGAGCTCTGAAAGGAATCCGATCCTTATGGCATCAGATAATCCTCCTCTGCACATGTTCAAACATACCATTTAACCCACTTATCAGCACTGCAATGGAAACCAAACCACTGTACACCAAACGCTATAATCAGCAAGAACACATGCTAAATAAAACAAATGCAATTGTTCAATTGTCATGTTAACATTTTCATGCTTTTAAAAACATTTGCAGTTTTGCACTAAAAGGCTAAAATGGCTTGAATGTTAATATATCCTGACCTTATTAACAGTGCTGGTTTGGCAGAGCCACTCCTAAATAAGTTTTTGTGAACATGATACCCTGAGACAGACATTACTTCCTGTCCCCCCCACACAGTGTCTGTGAACAGCATACCTTGAGACAGACATCACTTCCTGTCCCCCCACACAGTGTCTGTGAACAGAATACCCTGAGACAGACATCACTTCCTGTCTCCCCCACACAGTGTCTGTGAACATGACATTCCGAGACAGACATCACTTCCTGTCTCCCCCACACAGTGTCTGTGAACATGACACTCCAAGACAGACATCACTTCCTGTCTCCCACAGCGCCTGTGAACAGCAACCTTGAGACAGACATCACTTCCTGTTCCCCCCCCACAGTGTCTGTGAACGGAATACCCCAAGGCAGACATCACTTCCTGTTCCCCCCCCACAGTGTCTGTGAACGGAATACCCCAAGGCAGACATCACTTCCTGTTCCCCCCCACAGGTGTTCACTGGGATCTTCACTGCGGAGATGCTGTTTAAAATCGTTGCCATGGATCCCTACGAATACTTCCAGCAGGGCTGGAACATCTTTGACAGCATCATCGTCTGCCTCAGTCTGATGGAGCTGGGACTCTCCAATGTGGAGGGGCTGTCTGTGCTGCGCTCTTTCAGACTGGTAATTCTGTTTCTTTTTCTTCTTTTTTTATTCCAGTTGTATAATTGTTTTTGTTTGAGTCACTTTTAATGGTTCTATTTTTACAAACTAGTTTTTTATATTATTTTTTTAAAATTTTACAGTTAAAACCACATTTGTGTCTTTTTTAATTTCTAGTTTATTCAATTTTGATTTGGCTGTTTTCAATGTAATAATTGTGTGTGTGTGTATGTGTGTGTGTGTGTGTGTGTGTGTGTGTGTGTGTGTGTGTGTGTGAAGCACTTGGGATCCTTTCGATGAAGGGCACTATGGAAATGTGTACTGTATTGTATTGTATTGTATTGTATTGTATTGTAAAATTATAGTGCAAATGTACTGGAGTAAGGGACAAAACTTCCCATTAAACTAACAAAGCATTATGAAAACATAAAGCTTACTACATGATTCATAGCTTTACTGTAGGAGTCATACAGCCGAAAACTACATAGTCCTATAAAGAGCAAACAATGGACATCTTAACTGTGTTAACAGAACATCTGTTGAAAATAACAAGCCTGTGTTGCATTGTTTAGTTTCTAATTACAGCATTGCATGTACGCCCTTCGAATGAGACAGACACACAAATAAGATCCTATTGGAAGAGACCAATTACAGCATCACATGTACACCCTTCGAATGAGACAGACACACAAACAAGATCCTATTGGAAGAGACTAATTACAGCATCACATGTACACCCTTCGAATGAGACAGACACACAAACAAGATCCTATTGGAAGAGACCAATTACAGCACCACATGTACACCCTTCGAATGAGACAGACACACAAATAAGATCCTATTGGAAGAGACCAATTACAGCATTGCATGTACGCCCTTCGAATGAGACAGACACACAAATAAGATCCTATTGGAAGAGACCAATTACAGCATCACATGTACACCCTTCGAATGAGACAGACACACAAATAAGATCCTATTGGAAGAGACCAATTACAGCATCACATGTACGCCCTTCAAATGAGACAGACACACAAACAAGATCCTATTGGAAGAGACTAATTACAGCATCACATGTACATCCTTCGAATGAGACAGACACACAAACAAGATCCTATTGGAAGAGACTAATTACAGCATTACATGTACACCCTTCGAATGAGACAGACACACAAACAAGATCCTATTGGAAGAGACCAATTACAGCACCACATGTACACCCTTCGAATGAGACAGACACACAAATAAGATCCTATTGGAAGAGAACAATTACAGCATTGCATGTACGCCCTTCTAATGAGACAGACACACAAATAAGATCCTATTGGAAGAGACCAATTACAGCATCACATGTACACCCTTCGAATGAGACAGACACACAAATAAGATCCTATTGGAAGAGACCAATTACAGCATTGCATGTACGCCCTTCGAATGAGACAGACACACAAATAAGATCCTATTGGAAGAGACCAATTACAGCATCACATGTACGCCCTTCGAATGAGACAGACACACAAATAAGATCCTATTGGAAGAGACCAATTACAGCATTGCATGTACACCCTTCGAATGAGACAGACACACAAATAAGATCCTATTGGAAGAGACCAATTACAGCATTGCATGTACGCCCTTCGAATGAGACAGACACACAAATAAGATCCTATTGGAAGAGACCAATTACAGCATCACATGTACACCCTTCGAATGAGACAGACACACAAATAAGATCCTATTGGAAGAGACCAATTACAGCATCACATGTACACCCTTCGAATGAGACAGACACACAAATAAGATCCTATTGGAAGAGACCAATTACAGCATTGCATGTACGCCCTTCGAATGAGACAGACACACAAATAAGATCCTATTGGAAGAGACCAATTACAGCATTGCATGTACGCCCTTCGAATGAGACAGACACACAAATAAGATCCTATTGGAAGAGACCAATTACAGCATCACATGTACACCCTTCGAATGAGACAGACACACAAATAAGATCCTATTGGAAGAGACCAATTACAGCATTGCATGTACGCCCTTCGAATGAGACAGACACACAAATAAGATCCTATTGGAAGAGACCAATTACAGCATCACATGTACACCCTTCGAATGAGACAGACACACAAATAAGATCCTATTGGAAGAGACCAATTACAGCATTGCATGTACACCCTTCGAATGAGACAGACACACAAACAAGGTCCTATTGGAAGAGACCAATTACAGCATCACATGTACGCCCTTCGAATGAGACAGACACACAAATAAGGTCCTAATGTATGTGACTCTGCAGAAGCAGTGGTAATGCATAGTTCACCCCTAGTCCCTATAAGCTGCTCCCGATAAAAAAATAGCATAAATGAATGATTAATAAATTATTTGCCTGTGTTTAATTCCTGTAAGGCTGTTGTTTGTAAAAGTGCAGTGTGTATATCAGCTTGCAGGAGCCACTGTTTGTATAATCTGCTCTACTCATGACGAGAGGAGTCAGCTGCAGGATCAAGCAACACAAAATACAGGATTACAGCTAAACCGGACACATTTCACAAATACATTTTTTTTTGTTTTCATTACATAATCTTTGAAGGTTATTCCTTCGACCGCTGATGTTTTTTGTACACGTGGCATTCCTGCTTTCTGATTGTCTCAGAAGCTAAGAAAGGTTGGGCATGTTCAGGGTAGCTGGATGTAGAGTTTCAGTTGGGGTTGTTCCTTCAAGCTAAAACTTAAGTTTCCAGCACCTCATAAGGGGTCAGGACATCCCTGAAAAGCATGATGTTGCTTCTTAGTGGATCTATCCTGCTTAAACATCTTCAAAGAACAACAACAATTCACATTTCTGTATTGTCTTTCATCCCGCGGATCCCAAAGCACACTCACACACACACACACATACACACACACATACACACACACACGCAAATGAACACTTTAAACCATTACATGAAAAACAGCCTAATACATCATCTAATAAAATAGACATTTTAAAAATGTGGTTTTATTTGTAAAAAAAACTCGTTTTTAGAAATAGAACAATCAAAAGCGTCTAAAACAAAAATGAATTTAAAAATGAAAATGCAGTTTTGATTGTAAAATAGGAAGTCTTAGATAGAAAAGTTATTTTGTAAAACAGCGTCCCAGCTTCCCTGACAGATGAAGGCAGAGTATTTCATAATTTAGGAGCTTCACAAGGCCCTTCCTTCCATATTATTTGAATTCACACTTGAACTTGCTGCAGGGGTGCTCTTTTAAGACATGCATGCTTCTTCCCCCTTTTTCACAGTTACGGGTCTTCAAGCTGGCAAAGTCGTGGCCGACCTTGAACACGCTGATTAAGATCATCGGGAACTCTGTAGGTGCCTTGGGAAACCTGACATTGGTTCTGGCCATCATTGTCTTCATCTTTGCCGTGGTGGGAATGCAGCTGTTTGGGAAAAGCTACACTGACTGCGTCTGCAAGATCAATAAGGACTGCAAGCTGCCTCGGTGGCACATGACAGACTTCTTCCACGCCTTCCTTATCGTTTTCCGTGTCCTGTGCGGAGAGTGGATTGAAACCATGTGGGATTGTATGCAAGTAGCAGGGGAGCCCCTGTGCCTCATTGTCTTCATGCTGGTCATGGTGATTGGGAACCTAGTGGTAAGTGCTGTATTAAGTATATTTATTTATGTTTAAACTTCGTGGATTTTATTTTTTTTAGCTCAGGTTGAAGGCACTTCATGTACTAAGAGTATACTGTATACTAAGAGGAGTAAGAGTGCTAGGCAGAGGCATTTGCTTGATGCAAGATTGCAAGAAGGCTGGCATGTGAGATGATTTGGATCATGTGATCGCTCCATGGCTGTAACTTCATTTGGCTGACTTTGCTAGTGAAATCTGTTTCAGGTGGCTGAGCGTTGAAATGAAATGAAAAGCTAAACAGTGTGGCGAAAAAGGCTTTGGCAGATTAACAAAATTCAGTTTGCTAATGGGGGAAGTTGGCAGGTTTTAGAAATAAACCCTTCATTCCTTGTCTGTGCATTATGTGTGAGCTAAGAGAGCTAAATCCTTTGCAGCTATGAGTTGGGTTAAAATAATACTGTAATTGGAGCTACTTATAATTGAAAACCCCCAATTGTTTATTTATTATTATTATTATTATTATTATTATTATTATTATTATTATTATTATTATTATTATTATTATTATTATTATTATTTATTTAGTGGTTATTTGGGGGATTATTGTGATGGAGGGATGCTTCTGTGCAGTACATACTGAAGTATGATGAGATTGTAGTCTGGTATTAGGAAAGCAACACTGTAGACAACAGCTGCTTACTTGACTTTGGTACACTTACAGTCCCAGTATCCTATACGGAGCTCTCCTGGGGGGCACACGGGGTCTCCTGGGGTGGCTGGCAGGGAGTGTGACAGGGTTTATAATTGCGGATCTGCCAAGGGTGCCGGCACAGAGAGAGATATTAATGTGTATTGTCAAGTTAGTTTAAGAACGTTTTATGTAAGATAGTAATATGCACTAAACTGATACAAGTGTCTGTCAAAACTTTATGTTAAATGTCTGAGTAAAGGAAGCAAGTTTGTAGAAATCATTAAGTATTTTATTTTCTTATTGTATTACTTGTAATAATAATAATAATAATAATTTAATAGCTATTAAGTTTTAAATTGCAATTTAAAAGAAACAAGTGTAGATAGTGTTTGAATGTTGTTAATTAACTATATGGCCCGTCTGTGTTCTGTGGCCTTCTTGCTCAAGATGAGTGAGTGGCAGAGAGTTACAGGCTGGTACTGCAGAGGGCATGGCCGACAGGCAGAGAGAGAGAAAGAGAGAAACTGCCGTTCTGCTACAAAATTATGTTAAAACTCAGTTTTTTATGTTTAAAAACAACTTGTACATCGATAAAAGTGTGTATATGTCTTGGATGTCTGGGTGTAAAAATTAGAATAAAACACAAAGCAGATACAACTAAATTAAGGTGCATCTATATGGTATGTATTTATATTGGTGGAGTTAGAACTATTATTATTATTATTATTTTTATAATCCCCATCTCTGATTAGTTCTCTATCTCTAGACTTAAAATGGACTGACTGGCAGTCGTCAGTGCCCTGTTGGAGCCAGGAGCTGAATAAGTGCATTTGTTAAAAAAATAAAAATAAAACAATTCTCTCGGAATAACAAGTAATACCAAAATTACTAGTGTATTACCCGTGCTCGGAAAATGACCATACTCGTTACGAATATCTGTTTGTATTTGTTGCTCGGTGCGGCCCTTAAAAGCAGGCTATTGTGTAAATGGTCCAAGTAGGTCTAGAAAGGATCATTTTTATTTAGCCCTCATTATAGCTTTATTGTTTTTCTTTTGTTTTACTGCTTCAGTAAAGTGCCATGCTCTCTGTGTCATTATTGTTTCGGCACAACAGCCTCAGAGAAATAAATACTAGTGGTTTCCAGGTTCAGATATGAGCCAGTCGGAGACCCTACCTGCTCTGGTTGTTGTAATAATACATGTAAACACCAAAGCCATAAACAAGTCCTTTGCTGTTGTAGCTTCACATTCTGGAGCTGCACGCCAGGCGCTGACTGCAACACTACATTCCAATGGGGGTCTGTAGCTGTGGATGCCAAGCCATGCATGAGGAATGAAACAGAGACCAAAACTTCTGCAGCCCCAAATCACTGGACAGTAGTGTTTTAAGGAGAATGTTGCCTTTTCAACACCCTGAATGGAACACGGTACTGTAGAGTACTTTCAATGTTGTCCACAACATGTCGCAGTGTATAGCATATATTGATATGGTAAATATAGCCTGCCTATGAACCTTCAATACCATGGCTGTAACTGTTTGCCCAAAGGTCAGTTCTTTAAAAACCCAGTTCTTTAGCCAGTGTTTTATTTTACTGCTGCTGCTGCTCCAGGGCTGTATATAATAATCAGCAAAGCAAGCTGCTGGAGCTTAAAGCATTGCAAACCTTCAGTCTGATTGTCAAGAAGGAATTCAAAAGGAACCCAGATGATCTATTATAACTATAATTTGTCCATGGCATCAGCAGTTCTATGCAATTTCCATCTATGGTATCACAAGTTATAGTACCATCTGTAGGAAGACCATACAAAAAAAGCCACCCTGTAATTGTTGGCATAAGACAGTGACCTTGCTTACCTCAGTGTCCTAAATAGTCATCAGGTTAAATCCATAAATGCATAAATGGGTTTAGGGTTACCACACACATAAACCATACAGAAAGAAACCCCAAAGCTTGAGTGAAAGGAGAACCAGCAGACGCATGCAAGGACAGGCACTGATAGCAGACCATAAGAACCTATTCAAGAGGGATAACGTGCATGAGCATACAGAGGATATATAATACTGTACAAGCAAACTGCTGTAGGACAGCACAGAAGGCTTGCAAGCCTCTAGGCAGCTACAGTGAGAAGCATGGCTCATGGGTCCAGGTATGCTCTCTGTTTGTGCACCTGTGTGGAAAATTTGAATTATTCAAACCAGGTTATTTGCTACTGGAGAGGTGAGCATTTCTTATTCACACAGGCTGCCTAGCTTAATAAATCACTCACATGCTGTATGTAGGATGTCATTAAAAATATCTCCTTTGCCAAATGGGTCTTGTTAGGCATAGTTTGGGAAAAGGGACATTCCCAGCGCTGAGTTTGAAAATATAGCACATGTTTTTAAACTGATGTTCATCACATGACTGAAATGAATCAAAGCGATGGTTCTGGCAGGGAAGTCACATTAACCTTAAATCAAATCACAGGACTTACAATCCCAGTGGAAGTGAGCAACATATTAGTTTAATATAGCCCAGGGTATTTATATCATGTGTTCTACTCATATACTGGAACTGGTGAGAGTGCCACTCACTTCATGTAGTAATTAATACTGTAGTTCTTGGGAAGGTTTGCCATTTTGGCTGAATCTCCTTTTATTAAGGTTTATTAAGATTCTTAAGGTTTATTTTAAACATAATTTGATCTTCATTTACCTATAATATATACACCTTGTGAAAGGCTGTACCTTTGTGAACTCTTTCCATTGTGCTTCAATGGGTTCTTGGCTCTTGTCCTGCACACTGGAATTTGTGACTGCTAGCTTCAAGTGGTTCTCTTTTATTAGCTCCACTGTGGTGAATTCAGTGTCAGTCAGCCTTGCTCTCTCATTGGCTGACGTCATATCAGGGTCTGTTTTTGTGCAATGTGCTATTTTCCAGAGTGAGTGTTGGTAATTATCTTCTCGTCAATGTCAAGTGGTTTCTGGGTGTTTCCCTGGTTTCTGTTATTAATCCTTATTTTTTGTCTGTTTATTTGCTTAATCTTTTTTTTTTTTTTGTACGGTTCTGCAAGATATCCAGCTAAATGAAAACTGTATATAAAATTTTTGTTTCTAATTGGCATGGAGTTCCCTAAATTTTTTTAGTGTTTGATATACATGTTGCTAAGATATTTATACATAGGTTAGGGTCTTCTGAGATACAGACAGCACCTCAATGTGAAGGGCAGGGTACCACAACAGTCGAGTTACGAGTACTGGGTCGACAAAGCAAAACTACTTTCATATGTGGCATGCTTAATGTTATCCTGTGTGGGGGTTTCCTGGGAATGTAGAGTAGGAACCTACATTGTAGCAAGCTGTGGTACTGCATTGCATTTTACAATGTTTTGCCAATGCTTTGTTTGTGGGGCTGTGTTAAAACTGCAGTATAGCTTACTGTCTGCAAACAGCCCAGCTCAAAAATAAATGAATAGTGATATTACTGGAATGGAAATTGTTCCCACAAAGTAACAAGTGCCTTTCGAAATAGGTCAAGTGCTTTTCTCTTGCATGCTGTCAGATCAAGCTGCTCTTTCTGTGGATCTCCGAGTCGACTACTGGCATGTGCTTGTTCTGTTTTATTGCTGCACAGTTCTAATCAATGCTATTAAGAGAGTGTGTGTGTGTGTTTTTTTTATGTAATGCTTATTTGGGGGAATGGTGGAGTACTGCAGTTCAAAATATGATAAATTTAAATCAAGGGCAGGCAACCTTAGCCCCTTCAGTCCAGTTCTTTGTTCCAACTGTATCAGCAGCTGAAACAATCAAACCCAGTCTGTTTTGAAGGTGTTTAATCATTGCATTGCAAGGGTTTGACCTGCAGTGGGATGGCTCTTTAGACTGCCCTCCCTAGCTTTAAACAGCAATGTAGTATCACGACAAAGAAACTGTAGTACCAGAGATTATGGGAAACACTTAACATGGTAACCATTGTTCCATGGTAGCTACTGATGGAATGGGTGTGTATGGCCTGTATCTTAGTGTTACCATGTACAGTAATTACATCAGTTAACAATATGTAGTTCACAAGGCCATTCCCTGAAACATGTAATGTGTGCTGTCTGCAGTGAGCTGTGTTGCGTTTGAGGACTGGATACCCTGAAACATGTAATGGATGCTGTCTGCAGTGAGCTGTATTGCGTTTGAGGACTGGATTCCCTGAAACATGTAATGGGTGCTGTCTGCAGTGAGCTGTGTTGCGTTTGAGGACTGGATACCCTGAAACATGTAATGGATGCTGTCTGCAGTGAGCTGTGTTGCGTTTGAGGACCGGATACCCTGAAACATGTAATGGATGCTGTCTGCAGTGAGCTGTGTTGCGTTTGAGGACTGGATACCCTGAAACATGTAATGTGTGCTGTCTGCAGTGAGCTGTGTTGCGTTTGAGGACTGGATACCCTGAAACATGTAATGGATGCTGTCTGCAGTGAGCTGTGTTGCGTTTGAGGACTGGATACCCTGAAACATGTAATGGATGCTGTCTGCAGTGAGCTGTGTTCCGTTTGAGGACTGGATACCCTGAAACATGTAATGGATGCTGTCTGCAGTGAGCTGTGTTGCGTTTGAGGACTGGATACCCTGAAACATGTAATGGATGCTGTCTGCAGTGAGCTGTGTTGCGTTTGAGAACTGGATACCCTGAAACATGTAATGTGTGCTGTCTGCAGTGAGCTGTGTTGCGTTTGAGGACTGGATACCCTGAAACATGTAATGGATGCTGTCTGCAGTGAGCTGTGTTGCGTTTGAGGACTGGATACCCTGAAACATGTAATGGGTGCTGTCTGCAGTGAGCTGTGTTGCGTTTGAGGACTGGATAC